>NC_091324.1:29696506-29749123 GCF_038502225.1 Cherax quadricarinatus | reverse complement strand
TAGTGAATACCTATAATTTTACATACAGAAAACAATGGCAAATATAAAGCACTAATTTTAACGATATGAACATCTAAATTACTATTACATACCTTCATTGAAGACTCTTGTTGGTGTATGGAAGAAGGTGAGGAGGGGACAGGAGAGGAGAGGTTATTGTTTGGAAGGGGAATCCCAACTGCATAAGGACTTCTGGTATCAAAGCCCTCCACAGCACTATCTCCCGCTAACTCTTTCATTGATCCACACCTACAACTTCTCCACATCCTTGATTGTTTGTGATCTCTGTTTCGTTAACATATTTACCCCTTTTGCAACATCAACTTGATTTCTGCTTCCCTAACAAATCCCCAGGTCCTGATGAACTGTTTGCAAGGGTGTTAAAGGAATGTAAAGAGGAACTTAGCATACCTTTGGCTAATCTTTTTAACATATCACTACAAACTGGCATAGTGCCTGATAAGTGGAAAATGGCAAATATAATACCTATTTACAAGGCAGATGACAGGTCCTTGGCTTCGAACTATAGACCAATAAGCCTTACCTCCATAGTGGGAAAATTTATGGAATCAATAATTGCCGAAGCAATTCATAGCCATCTTGACAGGCACAGATTGATTAATGAATCTCAACACGGTTTTACAAAGGGGCGTTCCTGTCTTACTAATTTTTTTTACTAAGGTGTTTGAGGAGGTAGATCATGGTAATGAATGAGATATTGTGTATATGGACTTCAGTAAGGCTTTCGATAGAGTTCCACACCAGAGGCTATTGAGGAAACTTAAGGCACAGGGAATAGGAGAAATTTTTTCCTGGGTAGAGGCATGGCTGACAAATAGACAGCAGAGAGTTTGCATAAATGGGGAGAAATCAGAATGGGGGCACGTCACAAGCGGTGTTCCTCAGGGGTCAGTGTTGGGCCCGTTGTTGTTCACAATTTACATAAACGACATAGATGAGGGAATAAATAGCGACATAAGCAAATTTGCTGATGACACCAAAATAGGCTGTCCAATTCATTCTAATGAGGACACTAGAGCACTCCAGGATGATTTGAATAGACTGATGCAATGGTCGGAGAAGTGGCAGATGCAGTTTAATGTTGACAAGTGCAAAGTTCTAAATGTTGGACAGTTAAATAACCATGCCACATATAAACTAAATAATGTAAATCTTAATACTACTGATTGTGAAAAGGATTTAGGAGTTCTGGCTAGCAGTAATCTAAAACCAAGACAACAGTGCATTAGTGTTCGCAATAAAGCTAACAGAATTCTTGGCTTCATATCTAGAAGTATAAATAATAGAAGTCCTCAGGTTGTTCTTCAACTCTATATATCCTTGGTTAGGCCTCATTTAGACTATGCTGCTCAGTTCTGGTCACCGTATTACAGAATGGATATAAATGCTCTGGAAAACGTACAGAGGAGGATGACAAAGATGATCCCATGTATCAGAAATCTTCCCTATGAGGATAGACTGAGGGCCCTGAATTTGCACTCTCTCGAAAGACGTAGAATTAGGGTGGATATGGTCGAGGTGTATAAATAGAAAACAGGAATAAATAAAGGGGATTTAAATAGCGTGCTGAAAATTTCCAGCCAAGACAGGACTCGCAGCAATGGTTTCAAGTTGGAAAAATTCAGATTCAGGAAGGATATAGGAAAGCACTGGTTTGGTAATAGAGTTGTGGATGAGTGGAACTCCCGAGTACAGTTATTCAGGCTAAAACGTTGTGTAGTTTTAAAAATAGGTTAGATAAATACATGAGTGGGTGTGGGTGGGTGTGAGTTGGACCTGACTAGCTTGTGCTGCTGGGTCTGGTGCAGTGCTCCATCCTTGAGTGGAGGTGACCAGACTGGGTGGGTCATTGGTCTAATCCGGGGAGGGGGGGACATGGACCTGCTCTGCATGGGTCAGTAGGCCTGTTGCAGTGTTCCTTCTTTCTTATGTTCTTGCCAGGATGGAGCTGATTGTTGATGTCAACTCCCCTTGCATCCTGGCGAGCTCGGTCACATGTACGCCACTTTCACATTTTGCTACAAGTTCTTTCTTGAATTCTATCGTGTTTCTCACCTTCTTTACCACAGGGCTGGCACTCTAAACTTTCTTTGGCCTCATGGTGGATTATTTCAAAGTTGCAATCAATAAACAAGCACAAAAAACAATGGATGAACGTACGAAGTATTGCTAACTCAACGAAGAGACAGACCGAGTCTGGTACGCGTGAGAAGTGGCGTCCCGGGTAGGTGGACACATCTATACAAACAATTTCTGAGCGGATGTATGAAACCTGGGGGAAATTTTCGCTGAAAAAAGTGCTCGAAACCTGAATTGTAAGATTTCCGCACTAGACAAAAACCTGGGGGTCCACTGTATAAGATAACTGGTTGTGGAGTGTTGTGAGCTTCAGTTGTTTTTTTTAGTACACGAGGTCTCACACTCCCTCTGCACAAGGGGGGGGGGATAGTGAACGTATTCAATGACCAATATGGGTTTAGTGCATGTTTTGAATATAATACGTAAGGCATTAGCAAAAATTTTTGTTTATTCAGTTCAAGCGTGCCTATTTTTATTAGGTAACACTGTTCAACAATTTTTGAAATGTTGTATGCTTCTTAAATGAGATTAGTTAATTCTTATGTATATTTTCATGTCCTGAATCCAAATATCACCTTGAAAAATGCTCATTGACTATAGGTTTAAAGATACGAGACATGTGTCGGTATGTTTTAAACTCTACTCTATACCTACTCTCTGCCTTTTTGCTTGACATTTATAGTGGGCTGAAGAATCATCTCTTGCCAGTGTCCAGCAAAAGTCTGCAAGGATTCTTGTGCCCCATTTGCCCTGGTACCATTTTTCCAGGGTTGAAATACCTTGGTGAAACCTTTCACCATGTTCGTCACTAACTGCCCCACAGTTCGCTGGAAAAAAGTCTAAATGCAAGTCCAAAAGCAGAATTTTAAGTGACATGTTACATTCCATGTTCTTGTAAGCCATTATGAGGTTTTCCACCAATTCTTCATAGTTGCCCTCCCTTCTGTTTCCAAGAAATCCCTTCGCCACTAATTTGAATGCTTACCATGCAGTTTCTCCTCCCCATGAAGGTCTGATTCGAATCTGAGGGCCACTGAAGACTCCCTCTCTTATCTTAGCATCGCTCAGTGAGGGGAATTTTGATGTTAAATACTTGAATCCCTGACTGGATTTGTCCATAGCTTTTACAAAGTTTTTCATGAGCCCCAGTTTTGTGTGTAGTGGTGGTAGCAAAATTTTGTTTGATTCAATGAGAGGTGAATGATGAACATTTTTCATACCAGGCTCCAATGATTAACGAGGTGGCCAGTCTCTCCTGATGTAGTGGGAACCTCTTGCACGGCTGTCCCATTCACATAGAAAGCAGCAGTAGTTGGTGTATCTGCCCTGCAAGCCCCTCACATGAGCAACAACCTTTAAGTCACCACAGAGCTGGCATTGATTTTTGTTATATTTCATGCACTGCAACACATGCTTTATATTCTCATAAGTAAGAATGTGTGTGGTAAGAAACTGCCGTAAGAATGTTGGAACCTCTTGTGACGCGTAGGTGCATATTGAAAGGTAGAGCTAACAATTTTAGCCATGATATTCATTATCAGTGACCTAAAATTAGTTGGAAATTGCTACTCTCGTCTCGGAAGCATTTTGGTTGTTGACCAGTGATATAAAACAATGTGGTAAGTTCGATTGTTCATAAAACAAAACGTCCACAGTGACAAAAATCAAAAGTGTGCACATTGGCCTTTAATCAGGGTGACACTAACCACACACTCACATGTCCCACTGAAGGCGCCAGAATCATAACAGCCTCTGAAGGAGCCTTGTCGACAACCATCAATGTGCTTGTTGCCACCCAGTGGGACAGGACCCGCAGGGAGTGCCCTGGCACGGTAAGAAGCACCCTCTTTCTTGTCTCCTGTCCCCTTTGCAGCACCCCTTCAACAGCAGGCGTAAGGCATAAATAGAAAATTATAAACGGCATCTCTGGTTTACCATCCCTAATAAGAAAGGTCTATTATAATAACTACTCACTTTGATCTCATTAAGACACTCGGCCGTCTTTCACCAAAGTAAGGTATCCCCCCCAAAAAATGAAATGTTTGCCATCACTCAATAGCTGTCTTGCCAGAAGTGCATACATATCCTCCCAAATTCGTTTACAAAAGCACTGTGTCATTAGCAAAAACCAACCGTGACAACTCCCACTTTGTATTAGATTCTTTATCTTTTAATCCCACACCTCACCCTGGCATTCACTTTTACAACTGTATTCATAACTGTTAAGCCACTGTAACATCATGCATTCCTCAGGCCTACTTCTACTGAAAAATAATGTCCCTCTCTCCCACAATACCCTAACCTGAACTTATCCTCATAATAACTCTTTACTGTTTTAAGTAACCTACCAACTATATGATATATTTGCAACATCTGTCACATTGCTACCCTATCATATGCCTTTCTTAAATTCATAAAGGGAACAAAGGCTTCCTTAGCTTTATAATGTTTACATATGCTTCAATGTAAAGACTTGTTCTATATATCCCCTTTCCTTCCCAAAAACTTGTTCTTCTGTGAACCTGCTATTTTACCCTTATCTTTTCAATTACAACTACCACACACTTTACCTGGTATAATCGACAGACATATTCCTCTGTAATTCTTGCTCCTTTTTTTTGTCCCTCTTTCCTTTATACAAAGGAACTATACATTCTCTCTACCATTCCCCCCCTTTCATACATTTATTGAAATACACAAACCACTCTAAAACTACATGCCTACCTGCTCTATTTCTATCTTATCCCATCACTCCCAACTGCTCTACCCACTGCCTGATGCACCTCCCCCAACACTCACATCTGGCTCTTACTCCTGAAGATGTTATACCTACACAAATAACCCGCACATAAAAAGAGAGAAGCTTATGACGACGTTTCGGTCCGACTTGGACCATTGACAAAGTCACACTAACCAGAGGTGGAGCAGGACGGCTATATATAGGCAGGAAGAGGTGGTGGTGGTAGTAGTAGTAGTACAAGAATTGTATATAATACCGACAAGATGAAATTAAGACACATGCACAACACCCGGGCATCCCCATCATAGACGTTTCGCCATCCATCCAGCCACTGGATGGCGAAACGTCCACAACAAAGACAACCAGACGCCGCACATGTGTCTTAATTTCATCAGTAGTTGTAGAAGAAGAAGAGGTAGTAGTAGTGGTAGTGGTAGAAGTGGGAAATAAGGAAGACGAGCCAGTCAAATACAAAGGAAGGGGAGCACTGCAAGAGAGCTAGATGCCCACAGAGGGAGAGCAAGCGCACCTCTGTGCGCTTGCTCTCCACCTCCTTTCCCCTTACCACTCCTCTACTGCCAACACCTGCCTCTACTCTGTCTACTCCTTCTTCTAAGGCCTACCCTGCCCCCACCTCTTCCAAGCCCAATTCTTTCTCGCTTAACCTCAAATACTCTAAATCTGATCATGCCACTATCTGTTCTGGAAATTTACTGTACCAGATCACTGGCGCTCCTCAGCATAAAGTCTTTAAAACCAACTCAGGATTCAAACTACTTCTTGACAGACATTCTTACGAAACGTACACCTCAACCGAGACCAGACAAAAACTTCTCAATGCAGGCTTCACTATTATTTGGACTCCTGAGCACCGCGCCAAATGCACAGTGATCGCAAAACACGTAGACTATTCTCTCCTGACTGCCTATGACACAGACAAAGAAGACTTAATCAAAGACATTAGTACTAAGAACAATGTCTCTGTTGACGATATTTATAGACCTGAAAACTCTACCATCCTCAAAAGTACGCTGTTCAACTCCTTCTGACGCCTCTACACTCTTCAATCAAGGAATCCTTGCCAAGACCATCCGCATTCCTCCAAACACCCTCTTCACTCCCAAACTTTCATCCCATCACACAATGTCTGAAATGCTACAAATTCGGCCACGACAATCTCATGCACTTCCACACAAACCTGCTCCAGATGTTCAGCAACTGGCCACTTCTGGAACACTTGCAACCTCCCCTTAAATGTTCTAACTGCGGTGGGTCACACACTGCAGTTGCAAATTCCTGCCCTACTAGAAAAGACATTCTCTCCACCCTCAGAGAAAGCCAACCTCCCTCCCTCCCCAACCCCTTCCCTGCACCTCCCCCTCCTACAATACCTTCCACCCCTACCCCCAATGCCTGGGTTACCCCACGCACTTGGTCTACCCCTCCTACTCTACACACTTCAAACACCAACACACAGACTACAATCGCCTCTCCTTCTACACCTACACCCACACTAGACTACAAAACTAACTGCCAACTCGCCACTGCTGCCCACTCTGCGATGGTAATCTCTCAAGCCTACCAATCAGACTACTCACATGTCCTTAACCTAATCTTGTCCGCTAACAATCTTTCCTCTTTAATTATCCCTCCTTCCTGCTTCTCTTCTAAGCCTCCTACAACCTCTACCTCCTCCCTCTCTCCCACCCCCCCCCACTTCCTACACCCACCAGCTCTCCTCCCCCCCTACCCCTCTTCACTACTTCCACCCCTCCCACCAACACCCCTACTGCTGTTGCTATGACCACCCCTCCCCTGACCTCCTTACCCACTTCCTCATCCCCAACCAAAGCTTCCGCTTCCTCACCCAGTACCATAGCTTCCACTTCCTCATCCCCTACCAAAGCTTCCACTTCCTCTGCATCTACCTTCGCCCACTCCTCCACCACAACCAAAACTTCATCCAGGTCCAACTCCACCTCCTCCAGACAAAATCCACTCAAACCTATACCTGCCCCAACTTCTGACAGACATACAAAAGAACATAAAAACAGATCCATCTCTTCCTCCCCCTCCAGGAAACGGGTCCGTAACACATACAAACTCGCATCCACTGATGGCACCACTATCACGGGTTTTAATCCAAACTCCTCCCCCAACATTAACTTTGCTATGACGAAACCATTAAATCATGTTTAAAGTGATTCAGTTCAACGTACGTTCTTACTTTACTATTAGACACCTACTGGCCGAGCTCCTTGAAGCAGAGAGACCAGATATTGTTTTGCTAAACAGTACCTGCCTCAAAGCCCCTCAACGTATCCGCCATTATGGTTATACTGCACTACAGTCCCCCTATGATCCCCACGATGGGGTTGCCATCCTTGTCAAAATCCAACATAAAACACGAATCTCTCCCAATCCCTTTTATTCACCAACACTGTCTTGCAGTCAGAATACACACCCACCTTGGCCCCTTTATCTTTTTCACCACCTATGCTCGCCCAAACACTATTCTCAACATACACGACCTTTTCTTAGTCTTCAACTACACCAACACACCTACTAGCTGACATGAATGCCAAACACACCGCCTTTCATCACACCAGTAACAACCAACTTGGTCACCAATTACTCAATTTCACTAACCATAAACACCTAATTCATCTCGGCCCAGACTTCAATACCTTCTTCAATCACACGGGCCAAGGCAAACCAGACATCATTCTGGCAAACCGAGCCAGCTCTCTATTTCAACACTACATCTCACCTGGCCCTATTACAGGCTCTGATCACATCCCAGTCATCTTGCACATCTCCTCCAACCCTATCCTCATTCCAACCACACCTTCCTTCTCCTACAAGAACGCTGACTGGGATGCTTTCAAACAACACATAGACAATATTAACCTCACCTATGACTACAACAACAAACCTATCTCTGACATCGATACTCAACTTGATCTCATCCAGGACACCATTACACAAGCAGCCAACAACGCAATACCAAAGAAAACTCACACCACTCGTTATTCCTTCAAACCGTCACTCAGAACAAGAAGACTAATTATCTGCTACCACAACCGCTTCCTCTACAACACAGATTTAATCAAGTTCGAATAGATCTCACTTACCTTAGAAACAACATTCTACACAGTCTAGACCAAGACCACAACAATCACTGGTCACAACTCATACAACAAGCTGACAAACAGCGTATTAAAAACACTAAAGCCTTCTGGAACTTTATCAAAAAAATAAGAGGCACTACTCCCACCAACAAATTCAAACACATCACCCACAACAACACACACATCTCAGACCCGCAGGCTGCTACCAACATCTTCAAACACATCTGGGAGAACATCTTCCACCCTCACCGACCTCACCCTAACATTATTCAACACATTCAGAACATAGAACACTGGAACACTGCACACACACCAGATAGCCACATTCATCTAGACTCTCTTACCTCCTCCCAAGAACTCGACACTCCTTTCACCAACACAGACATTAAAACTCTCCTCAGACACCTTCCTCCCAAGGCTCCTGGCGCCTCTGGCCTAAACCATATTATCCTAAAACACCTTCCTGGCTCTATCATTACTGCCTACACAAACCTCCTCAATGCCTCCCTTGCCTCTGGATACTTCCCTTCCCTCTTCAAAGCTGCTACTGCTATCCTCCTTCCTAAACCCAAAAAAGACCACTCTGATCCTAGAAACTATCGCCCTATCAGCCTCCTCGAAACTTTAGGAAAACTCTTTGAAAAACTCATCAACCATCGCCTTCGCAGATACCTGGAACACAACTCTCTACTTTCTGATGGTCAGTTTGGCTTCAGAACACACAGATCCACACAAGATGCCATTAACATCATTCTCAACTACATCCACATAAACACAGAACAAAGAAACAGGACAGCCCTGGTTGCAAAAGACGTTGAAAAAGCTTTTGACACTGGCACCAAGGGCTCAAGTACAAACTCTGCACTAACTTTAACCTGCCTCTCACTACTCGTAAACTCCTCTGCAACTTCCTAGACAGCCGTACCATGAGAATCAAATTCCAAGGCTGTTACTCTGACTACTTCACACTAAATGCTGGAGTACCCCAGGGATCTGTCCTCTCCCCTACCCTCTACATTTTATACACTAACGACATTCCAACACCTGTATACCAAAACTCCATCACACTAGCCTATGCAGACGACATTACACAACTTATCACTCATGCCAATATAGATACACTCACACACAAAACACAAAATGAGGTCGACAGGATAGCCATCTGGGAACAAAAATGGAGAATCAAACCCAATGCAGCTAAATCCAGCATTACATATTTTAACTACAGAAAACGTGATCCTCCATTACCTGTCGAGCTCAGAACAGCTGACACCCGCACTTACATCCCCATGACACAATCTGTCACTGTCCTTGGCGTTAATCTTGACTACCTTCTACGCTTACACAGACACATTCACTCAAGGCATGCAATAGCTAGTAAGGCCCTTGCGGGCCTCTACAAGCTGAAACATGCCTCTCAACGCACCAAACTACACCTCTACAAATCCCTTATACGTCCTCTGATAACTTACTCTCCTCTAGCCCTCTCTCTTGCAGCAAAAACAAACTTAAACTGCAGCGTGTCCAGAACAAGGCACTGCGCTGGGTGCTTGATGTCAGATGGGAGGACTTCGCCACATGCGAGTCTCTACATGCCCAGTTAGACATCCCTGCGCTGAATCTGTACTGGAAGACGCTCAGTGACAGACAGATTGACAAACTTGTGACACGACATGACTACTGGACCTCTCTCCTTGACGAAGACATTCGCAGACCCACAAACCAACACAACCTTTTCTACTCCTTGCATGATCCTGCTCCTAACCCTATTTACAAATAACCTTGGATTCTCCGAGAGGTACCTTCTATGACAGGTACCATTCTCTGATCCACGTTCGCCTTGCCCTTTGGGTTAAGACATGGCTCAGTTCTACACTCCTCTCTAGCTCTAAACGTCGCATGTCCCTTCATTCCCGCTCACCCCACCGGAGTCCCAACAGAAGAGCCTGAATTTCTCTTCTCAATATCTGTCCCACGATCGCCTCGCTGCTGGGTTAAGCCCTGGCTCTATTTCTACGACTAAGAACACTCCTCTCCAGCACTATTCTTCGTCTGAACTGTCATTCCCGCTGATCCCATTTGGGATCTTACCTGAACTTTCGTTCGTACCTCTGGTTAGTGTGACTTTGTCAATGGTCCAAGTCGGACCAAAACGTCGTCGTAAGCTTCTCTCTTTTATGTGCGGGTTATTTGTGTATCGTTCCAGTCACGGTATTGTGCCTTTTTTGTTATTTATGTTATACCTCTTGGCCCAATGCATGAAATCACTGCCTCCTTCTCCATCAACATTTAACAGCTCCTCAAAATATTCCCTCTATCTTCCCAGAATCTCCACCTCTGCATCTAATAACTCCTCTGTAGATGAATGGTTCAGAGAACCGACATGTTGATAAATTAGACACATGTGCAACTCTTGGGTATCTTTATTGAGGAAACGTTTCGCCATACAGTGGCTTCATCAGTCCATACAAAGGAGAATTTTGAAGAACAGGAGGAGAATGAGGTAATCAGTCCCTCAACCTTGAGTCGATGTGGTCAGTCCATCAATCTTGAATAGAATACGGCATACGTGCGGAGAAGGAGCTTATAAACCGTTGGTAGGAGAGGTACAGCAGTCATAGGTGGTGTCACATTTGTTCAATGTGGAAGTAGGTCGTGCCCAAGAATTAGGCACGCGAAGAATTCCCAAGTATTAAGATCCCAAGAAGTTGCAGTGTCTGACAGGTTTGTAGATGAATGGTTCAGAGAACCGACATGTTGATAAATTAGTATGGACTGATGAAGCCACTGTGTGGCGAAACGTTTCCTCAATAAAGATACCCAAGAGTTGCACATGTGTCTAATTTATCAATAACTCCTCTGTTGTGTTTTTAACCGTAAAGTCCATTCATTCCTTAGGCTCTCAACTTACTAATCTCACTCAAAAAGGTTTCTTATTCCCAGCAAAATCTGTTGGTAAAACTCACCTACTCTCATATGCTCCCCTGTTACAATCACTTCTTTGTAAAAACCTCTCATATGCTAACTTTTCCTCTCTTAACACACTCTTTACCTCGTCATTCCACCTATCATTCTTCTTCCATCCCACTGCACACTAATACTTCATTCTTAAATCTACCCCATACCTATATTCTCTGTAGCTCACCTTTTTCTCAACAGTTGCTTATATATTACCCTAACTACCTCCTTTAATTTATAAACTTTTACTCACTGTTGACATTCTCCTTGTATCTTATTAACCTGTAGCTACAACTAAATAATGATCTGATATATCTGTCGCCTCTCTAAAAACATGCATATCCAGAAGTCTTCCCATTAACCTTTTATTTACTAAAACACAGTCTAACAAACTGCTGTCATTATGTCCTATATTGAATCTATACCTTGATTCCACAGCTTAAACATTTAGACCTTGGCCATATTATAATAAAATCCTGTCTATTC
This sequence comes from Cherax quadricarinatus, assembly GCF_038502225.1. Lineage (NCBI taxonomy): Eukaryota > Metazoa > Arthropoda > Malacostraca > Decapoda > Parastacidae > Cherax > Cherax quadricarinatus. The sequence goes on along the minus strand of NC_091324.1, from coordinate 29,737,708 downwards.
TAGACCTTTTTTCTTTACCAGAGAGCCAACACCTATTTTCGTCCAAATCCACTTTATTACCGAATTATTTTCATGAAAGCACCAAGCACGAACACTGCAACAATGCTATTAAAAGAAAAGACCTTAAAGACAGGTATACAGTATGGCACGGCAGCCTGGCTTAATCAGTTCACAACCCCAAATTGGAAATGGAAAACAGATGAAACTTCAGTTTGTTGTGGGCTATTATCAACAATAACTGAAGCATCACATACAATAGTTTCCATTACCAGACCCAACAAATATTCAGCATATGCTTACTTGAGATATTTGTCAAGGGAAGGTCTTCTTATGCTTGTAGAGGTCCCATCGGGCGAGTTGGAGGTGAAAGGGTTTATAGTGGTAATAGCTGAACCTTTTTGAACATCAACAGAAACCACTGGAATCGCCTCGTTAATCCACTCCGCTTTCCTGAGGTCTGCCAAGTAGTTCTCTCGCTCCTGTGCATGGCCACGTGCACTGTTGTAGTCTGTAAAGAGAGGGGAAGTGTGTGTACAAGTGATAGGCATGGTGTTGAGGTAGGAAGGAGGTATGGTATGTAGATTATGAGAGAGGGAATGATGATGTGTAGTGTGTAGATGGCAGGATTGGGTGTAGGAGAAAAAGGGATGGGGTTCAGGAATAGAGGTATGGGGTTGGTGCAGGGAAGAACATCACATCTGACCTCAACTACTAAATACACAGTTGCTCAGATGGTCAAAAAGTACCTTGAGTTTTATCCGTCACTGAACAAGATCCGAGTTTAACCTTGTTAACAATGAACAAGAACCAAGTTGACCTGCTTGACTGTAATTTCAACATCATGAATTAAGTGCAGCAATAGTATAAAACCCACACTTTAAACTGTGCAAGACAATTTCTCTAAGTTGTCCTTTACACAAAACACACATAAGCTAGGCAGGGTTCACCTTGTTAAACTAGAGTCAATCATTAAGTCATACCATTGATGGAATGATGTGATGTCTTCTCCATACCACCATTGTATACAACACGTGTTTATTTGAGTTACTGTCGCCTTCCTGTCAGCTGGACCTAATCTGGTCATTCTCCTTTGACCACTAACAAGGTGTCTTTGTCCACAGAACTGCAGCTCAGTGGATTTTTGTACAGTTCTGTAAACTTTAGAGACTGCTGTGCATGAAAATTCCATGGTCAAAGACACTTTAATTATATTCGATTATTTACGATTAGTTCCGAGAGTTTTTCTACTCCCGGAGCCTGGCATGGGATGTTCGTCTTAGTGCTTGCCTGGTCAACCAGACTGTTGCTGCTGGCCCACATATCCAACACAACCTGGTTGATCTGGGACCTTGTAAAGATACTTGTCCAGTTTGCTCTTGACGACTTATACACTAGTCCCAGTAGTATTTCTGATATCTTCATTTAAGATGTTGAATAGTCTGGGCACATGGACATTGATAGTGTTCCCTTACTGTGCCCACGGCACCCCTGCTTTTTGGGTTAATTTTGCACTTCCTCCCTTATCTCCCACCCCAGTATGTTATGGCAATGTGCAGATTTGCCATAACATTATCATGTCTTTCATCTGCTCCAGTGAGTACATATTTAGAAAGTTAAACATTCCTAGTAATTTAAATGCTTTACTGGTTCTATGTGGGCCATAAATGACCTATCTGTTCCAGTTTTGATATCTCTCCCCCCTAATCTCCTAAGCTGAAGTTGTCGCCTTCAAAGTACTACCTCTTTGAGAGGCTAGATACTGATCCCAGTAAATATTTGTCAGAAGTAGGACCTTTCTGCTTTAAAGCTATGTTGAACTGGGTTGTTTATTTTCATGCTTTTCCATAAAATCATCAAGACGGCATCTTTGTACCCTCTCAAGGATGTTTTGATATGTCATTATTACTTCTAAAATTTCACCGCAATCTGATAATTTTCTCCCCCCCCCCACACAAAAAAAAGTGCTTGTGCTGGTGACACAATTTTGACAGCAAATAAACTGCATGTGGCTACCAAGACGTACTCGTTGTCTACATCAGTGTTGTTTACCAAGGCTCGTAAGAGCTAATGAGGAAAGATAAGTGGACGTAGCTAGCATTAACTGATGCAACAGTTCAGCCCTGAGGTGAAGCTAGGTGTCCAGGGTACATCAGCTGAGAAGCCAGGTGTACAGGCGAGAGGCCAGGTGCCCAGTGTACACCAGGGAAGGCAGGGTACACCAGGGAAGGCAGGGTACACCAAGGAAGGCGGCGTACACCAGGAAGGAGGTTGAGTTATGACGGCTTAAATCACTTGGGTAACAATAGTGGGAGCTGGAGGGATCTGTGGCGGAGTTCATCAGACTGACACTGGACGAGGCAAGTGTGATTACTATCATGATGGACAGCCAGCACACCTTCACTCTGTTGTCATACACATCACATATTACAAAGCTGCTGCAATACTTTTCAAGCTACCGCAGCCGCTTGCAAGCTACTGCAGCCGCTTGCAAGCTACTGAAGCTGCCTGCAAGCTAAGTTGAGCTGCTACTCCACTGATAAAGGTTCACATAAGCTATATTCTCCTAGGAACATTTGGATTAATTACACTGTAGTATGCAGCACTGAATGACCCATACGAGTTTGGAGCCTTGTGAATAAACAGTACGCTGTCGTATTAAAGATTAAGAAAATGCTAAGCTATATGAAGAACATTTATCCTGATGTTAGTAGCAACGCCATAATGAATATACAACGTAAATGCAGCTCATCTTCAAATATACCGCACGATTTTGACCCGAGTTTTGGTAACATATCAGGCCACAGGAGTGGCAAAGTTACTCATTAATGTTAACCAGTAAACAAAAATTAACAAGCTATTGTCTAGACGCCTCTTAAGTGTCAGGGAAGATACAGGTTTGTTCTCATAATGATTGTGCAATGGAAGACATAAGAACAAGCTATGCCATGCTAGAACTAGCAAGGCACACATCAACGAGAAGTCTCTCAGGCGCGAGCGTTACCAGACCTAATTAAAAAAAAATATATATAACTCAAATTCTTGAGAACACGACACTCCTGGCCATCGCATATCCCCCCCCCCGGGCATAGCTATATGACCACCCTTTCGGGTTTAGCGCTTATGGATGAATGGTTCAGAGAACCATTATTATTGAGAACATGAAATGTTGACCACTAATAGATTTAGAATTAATATTTAAAAGTAGGAGGCAACCAAGCTCATGTTTATTGCAACACTACTTATCTATAAATTTTTCTACATTGGTAGTGTATATTGTGATTTTTTTTTTCAGCCTGGGACAACATTAAAACAATCATATGCTCACAGTAGTCGAACCTTAGCTCGCTGTACTTTCTCTTAACTACCAATTTATGGCTTTCAAGATCCGATTATATCTACTTTTGAAACTGTAAATGATATTTGCCTCTATCATCTCTCATCTCTTCGAACAGTCCATTCCACTCACCACTCTGAGATTTAAGGAGAAATTACTGATGTTCCTGTGGCTCGTCCGAGTTTTTAGCTGTTAGATATCTGCTTCCCCTGGTTCACTCTCTATGTCAGCCTGTTCCTATCTTAGCTAATTTCGCGCCATGTTTATGTCGTCCCTGATCCACCTTTCTGAAGGTTGTAGAGTTCTGTAAATCTCTCTTAACAGTCCATCTCGATAAGTTCCGGTACCAACCTCGTCGCTAACTTAAAGTTTTTACAATTTCTTTGCATTCATTGATCAGGTGCGGCTTTGGTATGCATACAAGAGCAAACAAAGTAGCACATACAACAAATAGTGTATAAATACAATAAAAAGTTAATCCTTACCTGCAATAGCTTGATCTGAAGGTATACGTAACTGCTGTATCATGTACCTAGAAAATGCAAGGAACATAAATTACAATACAGAAAGCAACAAGGAGACGTAACGGTCAAGAACACTGTACAGAGTAACAAGGAGGCACAGAGTATAACAACAATACATGGGCAGACTTTAGGGAGAAAACATTCAGATAACAGTAAATATCAAGCGATTACATATCGGTGAAGGGCTCTTGATCTGAAGAATTGGAGCTAGCCCTTCCACCCCCTTCCCAATGAATAATAATGAAAGAAACTGCACATTGACGTCTATACTATTTGCTGAAGAAAATATTCCCATAACATTCACATCATTAGTTAATTATATTCTATTATTTTTAATGCTTGACACACACAGACCAAAGTTATTATACTTGATTACTTCTTTCAGAGTACTTTCTTTGGCTAATTTATCAACTTTATCGTGTAGGAATGTCAGTGCGAGATGGAATCCTTGAGAACTGCATATTCATTCCCTTCTCTTGGTTTTCTAAATATCTTGACCTGGCTTCCCCAACGTGCATATTGCTGGTGGTTGTGCGAGTCAAGTACATTTAGTAAAAATATATTAAAAAATGATCGAACAATCAAGCTCATTTTCATAAGTATTAATGACATTAGAATGACAAATAGTTCAATTTGTAATATACCTATGACTGATTTCGAGACTTGCCTGGTCAACAAGCTGTTGCTGTAATGTATAATTCCAGTTGTTAATTTCTATGCCCAGCTCAGCATGGGTCCAGCCCGTAAACTCTTGTTTAGATATTTCAAAGCACATAACTTGTGCTACTTGCCAAGAGTTAGACTAGTTATCGCAGTGACTTACACTGCCCTGCTGGTGTAGTGACCTTTATTCTCCTGCTAAAATAATTTATACTGTTCTTTTAGTTTACTAACTTACACTGTTCTGTATACCATTATACATAAGAGGAGTAAAGAGTTGGGGACTTACCAGGTTTTAAATAAAAGACAAATGCACAAGGAAACAGAAGGTCTACGCTTAATATCAAACAACTCTAACAAAGATTAGTTAGGTACTCACCTACATATCATGTAGCCGGTGCGGTTGAGGCCGTGGGTACAGTGCACGCCAATAAGCTTCTCTGTGGGAAGAACACACAAGAGTTATCAAAGTATGACAATATCATGCAGCAGTTACAAGTAGTAGTAATATCCTAATCTCTAATGAAAGTAATATGAGTACGGAAATTATTAAAGCCTACAAAGCGACTCTAAAGAAAAGCCTGTGATGTACACCTGTGATCGATTTCGAGTCTTCCTAGTCCAGCAGCCCGGCCTGGGGCCAGGGTTATCTGTTAATTTCCTGGTCAATCAGGCTGTTGCTGTAGGCCACCCACTGTAAAGTAGCCATCAAAGAGTAACCAAGGCATAATTATGATCAACCAACCAGTAACAAGCTACAATGTTCAACCAACTATTAACAAACCTCAATGGTCAATTAACCAATAACACAAACGCATTAAATATTCCTTCCACTTCCCTAAGCAATGGCCCTCCAAGCCTTCATCTACTTGCTTCTCTAGACACCTGTATTCTACATTTCCCTGAATACTATGCCTCAATCGTCCATATACTTGTCTAAGCATTTACTGCTTTACCCACAAACAGCCATCTGCCACAATTTAACAGCGAAGAAATTAGCAACAGCCACGGTGGCGGCGGCGTTGCTTTTATCCCCGCCCAAAAATAAAAAAAAATGTATAGGTAAAAACCTGGGCCATTCTCCAGGTGATCAATTCAATTTATACCCAGCCGCCCTCTTAGGGTTCAATCTGAACCCAACCAACTTGACTCAGTTTCTCCTACATTTCATTCTTTTAAATATTTGCATTACATTAGCAAATTTAAACATTCTAAACGACTCGACGCGTGTGTTTGCAAAAGTACTTTCTGAAGCTCAAGTCATGTACTCCAGAAATGAGAGTCATGTACTCCTGGTATGATACTGACATGCACCCCTGGTATGATACCGACGTGTACTCCTGGTATGATACCAACATGCACTCCTGGTATGATGACATGCACGCCTGGTATGATGACATACCACTCCTGGTATGATACTCTAAGATTTTCAGGACATTGTTATAGTCCAGGGTGCTTCAAATATCATCCAGGTGTACATTATCAAGGCTCCTCCTTGTCTTGGCTCCAGAGAGTGCATTTCCAGTATTTTGAGGCACTTCAGTAGTTTAAGTGATTCTTTGTACATGTTCTAGCTCTGATCTCTCTCCCGCTTTGAACGGAGCCGTCAAGGCAGAACAATATTCGAAACGAGAGCCGACAAGTGATTCGAATTCTGTCATTGGCATAATTTCTTTTGTTTCGAAAATACTCATTATCGACCATGTCTTTTTTTTTTTTTTTTTTTTTTTAGCCTCGTGGCTAGGTTAGGTAAGGTTCGTCAGAAAACAGGACAAGTGTTTTCTGACGCGGGTCTTAGTCAGATGACCCGCCGCTGGAGCTTTTGGTCATCTGACCGAAGCCTTCCGCTGGCTTATCGGTCCACCCCTTTAAAAATCATAGTTATAACCATTTATTGAGCGTTGTGGCATTTGCCTATTATGTTTTCTAAATGTTAAGTCATCCAACATTATTGTACGAAAGTGTTTTGCATGATCCTGTCGTTCTATTTTCTTAGAATTTTCCCGTGTCTTCTAGTGAGGCGATTTTCATGTTTATTTTTAAACTGCCATCAAGGATGATACAAACTTGTGGTTAGTGTTTGCCTAAGTCTGTTATGAGGATGAGAAAAAGCCGGAGGAATAATTTTAATGCATTCCAACACAATAAATAAAACCCTAGTTATGTCTGCTAACTTCACAAAAGTTTTAGAAGTCACGCCGTTAATAATAATTATGTCTCTCATAATTGAATTTACCCCACGAGCTTCAAGTCAATAATTACATGACATATTGATTGTGAGAGTGCATTTTCCTTTTGTCCTCGTGGCTGAAAACAGAGAACCATTTATACATAAATTTTAAAAGAATAAATTGTATTCAAGTTGTTAACAAACCAAATGAAGCGTGCCAACACTCGAAGCCGTCAATATGTTTGTAAGGATCAACTGCACTGCTTGATAATGTTGACTCAATGAATAGTCACATCTTGCAGCAAAGACCCTACTAATGTTGTTTCAGTATGCACGCCTGCAAACCCTTCCTCCCCACTTTCTAAAACTGGCATCGACACTACTCACGCCGCGCACTGCGTGCGCGCCCGCACACACAAACACACTAAACTAATCTTTAGTGACTCCAGTAGCAAGGTACACTAGCACATGCCCAAACAAGGAGAGGAGGGCATAGCATACTTTTATGGTCGTGGCCAAGTCTTGACCAAACAACTTTATACAGGTGTGAGTCCCAGTTGCATAAGAGCCTACAAATAGCACTTAGATTTTTGTATCTGTATGTCAACAATCACTTTCCCTGCAATTTCCTGTGTATCCCCAGACATCACCATTTTCCTCCTACAGACGCTCTTTGTCTTACTGATGTTTTACCACTTCTCTTACCTGAAGGATACCCGAACACGATTCCGGGGAGGTCATCGCTCCCGCGAACCGGTCCTACACCAGGCCCCCTGGATGATGGATTGATCAATTAGGCTGCTGGTACTAGCCGCATATACAGGCTCCGCAAATGACGTTGAACCATTACTAATATGCTATAGAATTTCTAGTAACAATACAAAAAACTAATTCCATCTTTTTTTTAATTATGAATACGTGAATACTATCGAGACATTCACTGGACACTAAAGAGAGCGAGAGAGATGCAACTATGCGGCGAGAAGCTAATGATTTAAAGTTGAACGTGAAGGAAAGTCCAGTGATAAGACGATTAGCTTTCTCTTGAATTGCATCGAATATTTTAGTTAAGGAGCGTCCCAAATGTGAAAGCAGTCTTCTAGTGTTGAAGTAACTGAAAAGTTATATATCTTTTGAACTAGACACTGTTTACTTGACAAGCTTCTTGAAGATGCTCTTAGTAAAAACTGTTGAGAATTAAATTGCAGAGAGCAAAATTTAGCGAAAGCTGCAAAAGGCCACGACTGAAGTATGAAGAGAGTAACGTACTGGAAACAAAGAAGTCACAAAGAATCATATAGGAAGGAACGCTTCTCTAAAATCGAAAAATAGACAGGAGTAGGCATCATAACAAACCAATCTTCCGAGGCATAAAATGGAATAAATTAGGGAGAGAGGTTGAGGAAGATTGTATACATATATACAAGCAGGTACGAGAAAACTCAAGGATGGTCTACTATACCAGGCGAATGAATTAATATAGAGACCAAGAGCTGAAGCCCAATTCACACAGGTAAAGACAGACGAGTACATACTTATCAGCAACCCTTCAGCAGGGGAAAATAACTTGTGTTCCACCAAATACATTTGCTCAGCCGTGGCCCTTCAAGGATGGTGCCTTGAAAGCTGGTGAAAGGCTCATACTCCAATCCTCTGATCAAACTTGATTCCCCCTTCCTCTAATTCCCCCGACGCTATATGGCCCGTACTGGTTTAGCGCCACCCCTTAAATAAGAATAATAATGCTCAACGTACATAAGACTAATCTCCCTCACTAGCCCCATCCTCACCAGAGCCCTCTGCATCTTCAGCCGAGGAGATATGACCATGCTCTCCATCAACACCAACAGTGAGGGAGACTAAACTCTTCCCAAACTCTCGCAGCCCCGGCCGCCCCACCAACCCGGGGAGCCCCATAGCTCACAGCTGAGAGCATTCGACTGAATCTAAAGGACCAGGGTTCGATTCCATGGCATGGATAAACTTATGTCGGCCTTTTTTTTTTTTTTAGCCCTTGCTGTCCCCGCCCACTTAGCATTAAAAATAGGTATTTCCCTGTTAGCCGACTGCTGTGGGTTGCTTTCTGGAACATAAACATATCTAGAGAACTGCAATTTTGCTGGATTGTTAGATCCTACTTAAGAAAATCGGTCGTGTGTGAAAGAAACTCCAGTGCCTGCTGGAAGTAAGTATTCAATACTGAGTAAAAGGTATCCATGTACCTAACGCTAATTTAAAAAGAAATCAACACTAGCTCTGCACCTTTAACACCTCAGTCTACCAGCACGTTTACACACACCATACAAGGGCTCAGTCACTTAGCAAGAGACGCCTCTGCACCAAATTTGTTCACTGCCCAAGACACCAATGTCAACAAATTCTCGCAGAGAACTTTTGGAAACTCCGTGACACCCAAATGCCAAGAAGCGCTTATAAACCCAAGAAATCTCTCAAAAGGCAATTTATAATAAAGATATCTTGGCAAGGGAGATCACAAATCTGGAGAATACTTAAGAGTAAGAGCCATTTACACCAAGTGAAAGTGCAAAGGTTTGTATGCGTGTGCGTTGGAAAAGACCACTCACCACGACTCCCGCATCCATGAGCAAACTGGAAGTGTGCTGGGGGGCTACGAGAGGGAGAGTAAAGGAGAGGGAGTGCATAGGCATACTGTGAACATATATTTAAAAATAGGTGAGATTTCTGATGACATCTTAACCCTAGAGTGGACAGTCATAAAAAACTGTTAAGATTTTCTACTGTAATGACATCGATTGAATTTACCTTTATTTTTAAGATTTCGCCAATTTCTTGTAATATCCGCAATATAAATCATACTCGAAGGAACAAGTACCGAGCGTTTTCTTTTTTCTTAGGGAAGGGAAAAGAATGACAATACTGTAAAGAACAAATTAACATGTGTTACTCACCATTATCCTTGTTCTGCTTAAGGAAGTTGTTCACTACATTGAAGAATCTGTAGAAGAAAAAAATATATTTTAGGTTTTCTTAGTGAATGAGTGGGTTTGGTAATTAACAGGGTATATACACAAAGAGCTGTTTATCTCTGTGTATATACAGTGAAAGTTTTATAATTACAACATACATATGGTATAATGTAATTCTCATATACCTTGCTGTAACACAAGGTTTACATCTGTGCATTTTCAACACAATGTGATTGATTCTTTGGGGACAGTGCTTTTAGGTGTAAACTCTGATTAGAGCTAAAATATCTATAGCTGTAATCAATGATAAACTCATACATTTAGTTTAATAGATACCACAATATGTACGTCGCTATTTACAATCACAACTTGTATATAAAGAACGAACGAAAATTTATTTTTGCTATTAATCCACAAAAATCATTGCGAAAAACACGAGATTAATACATATATAAAAATAAATCAATTAATGTACAACTGGATGAAATAAATCACATAATGCTATCTTAATTTTTATATGGCACTACCCGAGACAGTCGTAACACTTAGTGGCTCAGAACTGTGATTATTTACTACCTATGACGGTAAGAATATTAATGAAAGCTAGTCTCTATAAAAGTACTTGCTAAAAATTGCCAGTTTGTATATTCTCCAGAATATTAATCTGAAGAGTTTATATTCAACAGCGGAGCTAACATGCTCACATCCAGTAAACTGTAATATCCTCACACAGTAAACTGCAGCATCCTCACATCCAGTAAACTGGTGTCTAATAAGGTATTAATCGCTATAATATCAAACTATACAACAATTTAACCAACACTCTTGTAACGAAAATTATAGAATCATAAACCTTTAAACGTGTAAATTGAATAAAAAAAAATCAATAGAGTAAAACACCAGCACTACCGTGTGTAAAAACCTTATTTGCAGCTAGGGATCGTGAAGAGTCATCCATACAAGGAGTAGCAGCAATAACTACGCATCGGCAGCGGGAGAAAACCTCACTATTGACCCAAGGAGACATGTCGTAAATTGACACAAAAACGTCCTAAGTGCACCTCTGACTCTGCTAACTCTGGACGAAAATGAAGAAAATTATGATGGAAAACCATACGAAGATAGACCACACAAAGATACTATTACAAATATATGGTTCACTAACAGAATATCAAATCAGGAGGGCTACATAAATTGACGTGTTTTCAACCGTTTAAGACAAGCCTTGTATGAACTGCAGCGCAAACGCCCATATTAGACAGATATGGTTCGACAGCATTAAAAGGCCATGGAGGGATATATACCAGCATATCTCCCCCTCTCCTGCCCTGAACCCCTCCTCTTCTCTCCTCCCTCTTTGGCCTCCCTTCTTTCCTCATCTCCTCTCGCCCCCACCACTTCTTCCTATCCCTCTCCCTTCCCACTCGCCAGCCCTACGTCCCTCCCTCCCTGCCACATTCCCTTATTCCTTTTGATATTCTCCACGCTACAAAGAAACTAGAAGAGGTTCAATGTATTTTTCTGCTACAAGTTTCATAATCGACATATCATTTGGGGCTAAAAATATGAACAGATAGGGTTTGAAATGTTTCTTATACGAGGTAAACATGACGGGTCTCAGAATATTCACAAACTACTGCTTTCAATAATGCAAGGATAAACAAGGTAGTCGAGGATAAATCTCAATGTGGCCACTGCCTGCACTGTCAAGATAAGCAAAACGGTGTTCATTTTGCCCACTTGAGGCCATTTCTCAACATTATAAAGGTAAACAAAACGACCATTTTCAGCACTATAAATGTAAACAAGACGGTCATTCTCGGCGCTATGAAGGTAAATAAAGATGACCATTCTCAGTAATATAAAGATAAACAAGACCAAGACGGGGCTGCACCATGCGTTCCCTGCGGTCAATGTACACTGATGAAAAGTGTTAACCATTCTACAAGATGAGCGTTCTCTCTACTCACCAGGTATCTGGAGGGTTACGCCAACTTGATTAAATATTCTCCTAAGAGTACATAACCACATACCACACATCCTCGAAGGGCTAGCAGTATAAGTGCATCACGCATTTTATTTGTCCTCGTATTACATTTAGGACTTGTTCATGTAGTCTTTTTTAAATTGTCATAAACCGGGCTCTATACACCAGGGTGTGTGTGTGGGGGGGGGGGGTTGTCACCAAGTTGTGTGTGCCTCTACTGTTTCTCATCGACACATGAAAGACCTGGATATAATGTCAGAACTCTGAATGTGATCTCTGGAGAGAAGGCGAGAGAGATATCGTGATAATGGAGAAACTAGTCTCAAATCTGCACAGTACCATAACGTACTACATGAGGGATATCCGAAGGGTAAAATAGGCCCAGTGAAAAGCGGGGAAGTCATGCGCACGATAAGAGAATACTATGTCGACATCCGTTTGCTTACACTATAATCTGCTAACAATAAAAAATATTGCTGGAACAAGTGCAGCATTCCAGAAGAAACTGGATCACTACCTCTGCGATGCGCTTGATCAACAAGACTAATAAATATGAGAACCGGCGGTCAACAGGGAAGCCAGGCCGTGAAAAGAGCACTCGAAACAGGTCACAGGTAAACCATGGGTAAATCACAGGTAGACCCTCAGTATAGTCTTCCAAGGTGAGATTTCACTAAACCCTCGATACCTTAGTCTTCCCCACCAAGCATCGTGCCATAGGATACGTCTTGGTAGCTCCCTGACCCTTCATCAGGCTTTATCACGGCGGCATAGCCCGAACTGCCTTCCATAATGGTGAGGTCTAGAGCAGGCATCACCCGTAACTCAGGTAACATTACAGCCTCCGCCCTCCTCTCTATCTCTGTCCACTCTCATTACCCAGTATTTAGCACTCCGTCCTACAATGGACTATGGTGCGTGCCGATCACATCTCTAAGGAGGTGGGATGTATCAATAATGCCTTCATCGTTCAAGAGGCAGCCCCTTTGCTGTATGTGGCCACCCCGTCCCCTCTAGCTCAACCACAACACTGTCACACACACACACACACATATATATATATATATATATATATATATATATATATATATATATATATATATATATATATATATATATATATATATATATGTCTTGCCGAATAGGCAGAGCTTGCGATCTTGGCTTAAATAGCAACGCTCATCTTGCCATGTAGGACAAGTGAAAATTTGTGTATGCAATAATTTCGCCAAAATCATTCTGAACCTAACGAAAAAAAATATTTGATTGTGTTTGTTTAGTATTAAATTACTGTAAACGTATTTAAAATATATTTAGTTGGGTTAGGCTAAAATAAATTGCTCTTGTTATAATAAGGTTAGGTAAGTTTTCTAAGATTCTTTTAGTGCAAAATTAAAATTTTTTACATTAACATTAATGAAAAAAATATATCTTTAAACGTATAAGAGAAAATTTTAGAAAGGAGTTAATTTTAAAGGAGTTCTTGCTAATTGATCAGTTTTACATATTCGACACGACATTATATATATATATATATATATATATATATATATATATATATATATATATATATATATATATATATATATATATATATATATTCGTGCCGAATAGGCAGAACTTGCGATCTTGGCTTAAATAGCAACGCTCATCTTGCCATATAGGACAAGCAAAAATTTGTGTATGCAATAATTTCGCCAAATTCATTCTGAACCTAACGAAAAAAATATATTTCACTATGTTTGTTTAGTATGAAATTATTGTAAATAAATCTAAAATGTATTTAGTTGGGTTAGGCTAAAATAAATTGTTCTTGTTATAATAAGGTTAGGTAAGTTTTCTAAGATTCTTTTGGAGCAAAATTAAAATCTTTAAACGTATAAGAGAAAATTTTAGAAAAGACTTAATTTTAAATGAGTTCTTGCTAATTGATCAGTTTTACATATTCGGAACGACATATATATATATATATATATATATATATATATATATATATATATATATATATATATATATATATATATATATATATATATATATATATATATATATATATATATATATATATATATATATATATATATATATATATATATATATATATATATATATATATAATACAGGGAGGTACCACCTCTAGAACTGTCATGGGGATCCTCATCCTCAGAGAAAAGAATAAACTTGCTTCAGGGAAAACTCAAGGTTTTCCCTGAAGCTGTTTGAGAATTTTCTCCTACCACCCCCTATATTTCAAGTATGTTTTATTTAAAGACAAAAATACATTGGCCAAACATTCACAAAAATACAACAGAAAGCAAAACAACATAGGTAACTCAGAGCTACATCTCGAATACTTCGTCCAGCTCCCCGGCAGTGGGCAGCGTGCCCAGAATGCTGCAGGCATTTCCTCTCTGGATCGCAACACTGAGTCTCTGAAAGAGACAGCTGGTCGCCCTGTGGTCCTTGGTTTCTATGATGAGCTTTTCACCCAGCTCTTTGAGGAACTTTAGAGCACACTTGCCCCATGCTCCAAGGGTCTCCGACCCTATTGGAATGAAGTTATAGCAAGGGGGAAGGTCTTCATATTTTCGGATCTTCTGGGTCTCCCTGTGGCTGGCAGCTCCACCCCCTTCCACTACGGAGTATGGCAAGTAGGTGTCTGCCAATGTGGCAGCACAGGTGTAGTCCCAGGCAATCTGCTTTCCATCCTTCCAGGGTAGCATAGTGGCTCCATCAGGACGCTTTTGACTTCCGTCAGACCTCTGCACTTGGGGTTCTCGTTGAGCTGGGCAACGGGCTGTGGCGAGGCTTCTCTTTATGATGTCATTGACCTCCTCATGTCTGGCATACTTTCCTTCTGCTGTGTGACACACAAGACCATGAAGTCCGAATTGATCAGCTGTCGCCCTGCCGCAAATACATCTATGTTCGGTGAGGATGGGGGCGGCTAGGCGAAGAGCAACACCAATCCGAATGGCCTGTGGGTCGAGACGGGTGCCCAGGGAGGAATTGGGAACAGCTAACAGGAAATCTCCTGAGTGTGGTGCCTTCACTGCCAGGAGACGAGCTTTGTCCTTTCCTGAAGCAATATATGCAATAAGATCACAGTAAACAGGTGATTTCAGAATATGCAAAACAACCACTGTGAAAGAATAGAGAAATTCCAAGCGCTTTCGTGACTACTCACATTATCAAGGAACTATGTTCCTTGATAATGTGAGTAGTCACGAAAGCGCTTGGAATTTCTCTATTCTTTCACAGTGGTTGTTTTGTATATATATATATATATATATATATATATATATATATATATATATATATATATATATATATACATATATACATATACATATATACATATACATATATACATATATATATACACATATATATATACATATATATATAAATATATATATATATATATATATATATATATATATATATACATATATACATATATATATACATATATACATATATACATATATATATATATACATATATACATATATACAGAGAGAGAGAGAGAGAGAGCTAATAAACACAATTTTTAACTAAAAAATTAGGCCATATTTATAATACACAGAGAGTAGGGAAATAAGCCTGCATGTCTGCTCTTGAACCACAGTGGAAACCAATAACCTGTATAAGCCTTCATTCATCATTCTAGATCAATGGCTATTCGGCTAGCAATACAGAAATCTTGCGGGCTATCATCATCTAAATTTAGAACACCTACCACCGTAATATCATCTAAGCTTTACACGCTTACCACATTATTGAAGTTCGGCACATTATCTAGGCTTGGCACACCTGCTACGTGTTCTAGGCTTGATAACCCTGCCACCATCATGTCTCCCCTCATTCTTCGTCTTACGAGAGATTGTACACCTGCCACCCCGTCATCACACAGCGGAACACGAATCTCACGTTTTCTGCCATCAAGTACTGTCTTATGAATGCTGTGCTCCACTGGACTGGTAATCCCGTGGAGCATGGAATTCCCATGCTCCATGGGATCAAAAATCCCGTATTCCACCGTACTGGGAATCCCATGTTCCACTGGACTGGGAATCCCATGTTCCACCGGACTGGGAATCCCATGTTCCACCGGACTGGGAATCCCATGTTCCACCGGACTGGGAATCCCGTGTTCCACCGGACTGGGAATCCCATGTTCCACTGGACTGGGAATCCCATGTTCCACTGGACTGGGAATCCCATGTTCCACCGGACTGGGAATCCCATGTTCCACCGGACTGGGAATCCCATGTTCCACCGGACTGGGAATCCCGTATTCTACCGGACTGGGAATCCCGTGTTCCACCGGACTGGGAATCCCGTGTTCCATCGAACTGGAAATTCCGTTTTTCTCTGTTGTCAAACACTGCACTCGAAATCCCCTGTTCCACTGATTCGTTGGTTTTCCCATTAGTTCATTAAAGAATACCGAAGATAAAAGTTAGTCTAGTACCTGGCATAGAGGGATTCTAAAAGTATTCATATACCACACAAGAAAACTCATGATCTTAATGCTATAACATTATTGAGTAATAATTTGTGTTGCACTACACTGAACACCATTTTGGACAATAGTAAGTACAATCTCTCTTCTGATTCTTCGTCGATAACCGGGTCCCCAGCCGACCACGACCCGTGTCGACAACGCCCCCTCCACCGTAAACCTAAGTCGCCCATATTAGTTCCTTGTCGAACAATTCCCTTTTGACCATAACCCGCCTGAACCACGCCCCCTCCTACCACAGTCTGGAGTGTATTGCAGAATGTATTATATTATCCTTTGATCTGGGTAGTAGCCATTAGTTGCAGGTCAACACAGTAACACTAGTCAACATACAACATCACACGGAAACTAATGCACGATCATGCCACATTTAAAGAAGTTACAGGTGTTTCCCTTAATGGTACAAACACTGATGCAGTGTGTGAGCGTGCGTACGTGCGAGCAAGCGAGCATTATTACCGTTTTCTGACCTCTTGAGCCCTATTGTATATAGTCTAGTAACTACAGTATATATGAAGTACGTCTCCACCACTCCCACATTCAATTCATCCCACTTTTCTACTGCACCGAGACTAAAAAAAAAAGTACTTCCTAGCATACCTGTAATTCCTCTACAGTTTTAACTCCCATTTCGGTCCCTTATACCTGGTCTTCGCACTATAAAAATTCCGTCCCTACAAAAGCCTTATCAATTCCTCGTGAGTACTGTATTTTGTACATTGTAATCACAATCTTTCTTGTCCTCTCTTCCAGGGTCGCGAAGTTGAGTTTCTTTAGTTATCTTCAAATTTTTGAACATGCTTAATTGGGTGGGGACTCGAACCTGGTGCACCATGTTCTATATAAAAAAAAAATGGCTGAAGTATGTCGTGTGTAAAGTCTGAGTCTTTGTTGGGATTCTTGAAGGCGACTCGAAGATTCGCTAGACTCAACGGCTGCTGAGAAATCATACGGGTTATATGCTCTTCAAGCGATATTCTTGTGTGATGTTTACTCTTAGATACTTTTCTTTCATCGACACTTGTCGTTTCTCGATTTCCGGGCTTTATTCCGTCTCTGGTCTTCCCTACTCCTCACAATAATTCAAGTCCTTACATTTGTCTGGATTTATCTACAGCAGTCACATGTTTGACCACGCTTGTAACATAGTTTTTATTTCTCTTCACAGTTTTATATTAACAGATACACAATTAACAATAATACTGAGCCCTGGGGCACACGTTTTGTTTTAACCCAGTTTGACACTTGATCCAGTATTGTCACTGTCTTCTTCCAGGTACTCCTTGATTTACTGTATAACTTCTTTTATCCATGCTTGCTCTTCAAGCTTGTGGATTAGTCTGTGGGGGAAGGGGACCGTCAAATGATTTCTTGCAATCTGCCCATCCTTGTTTTTTTTTTTTTGCTCTATCTTAGCAACTTTACCAGGTTGGTCAGATATCTCTGAATCCATGTTGGTTTTCACTGATTAAGTTCCTCCTCCAGGTAGTCCAGTATCCTCCTGGCAATATTTTCCATTCCTTTAGTAAGGATACACGTCAGTGATACTAGCCTGTAATTAAGCACTTCCTGTCAGTCTCTTTTCCTAAATAGTAGGGTTACATTAAGCAGTTTCCATTTATCCAGTAATTTTCCCATCGCTGGAGATATATTGCCAGGTTTCATTGTCTTTGCATAATTTCTTGCAAAGTCCCTTCTCAACAAAGTAAAAGTTCAGTATGCCAAAGCATGGTTCTAGTACCTTTACTGTTTATCATTATAGTATAAATCAAAACTCTAATCACAGCTTCGTACCTTCTTTTGAAGATAAAATATGAACTAACTCAGTAAAGGCACAGGAAAATTGCAAACAAATACCAAATCTTTCGGTAGGCAATACAAAATAAAATGATTAACGGTGACAAATTCCAACTCTTCAGATATGGAAAGAATACAGTACTGAAAAGGAGCACTGAACGTGAAACACACGAGGACCATCTCATAGAACGAAAGGAACAGGTAAAGACTTTTGTATAATAAATGTTAGATGATTTACAATTTAGAGAATGCAATAAGGCAAATGTCGCGAAGGTTAGTAAAATGACAGGGTGGATAATGAGACTTTTCTGAACAGGAGAAATAATGCCAATGGTGACACTACTCGAATTATTTGTGCTCTCTCGTTTAGAATATTATGTTGAAGGCTTTGTTCAAAGTAGAAGAGATGTCAGAACTGTAGTAGATATAGAGATCATTTGCTGCCAGCATAGATCTAATATAGCATTTAAAACTACTGGGAATGCGAAGAGATACCTGGTAACATATACATAGAAGGTACTCGAAAGCCTGGGCCTCGATCTACTCACTATCATAACGTACTGGAGTGAGAGATATGGAAAGTGTAAAATGGCAGGGGCGCCATGGGCACAATATGAGAACCGTCAACATCCGTAGTCCAAGACTATTTAACCAGCTACCAGCAGATATCAGAAGTAGAAATCTTAAGAGGAAACTGGATCCCTATCTCTGCCAAATGCTTTATGAACCAGGTTGTGATGGCTGCGTGTGTTAGCAGTCTGCCAACAGCAACAGCCTGGCTGAAGAGGCCCTAGGCCGGACTGCGAGAGTAGAAAAACCCTTGTAACCGATCACAGGCATACCACCGGTCATAGGATATCGGGAAGAGGCGGGTCTTGGTCTACCCTTCACGGTGTCAGAGGTCTGGTTTCCCGGTGTGGGTGTCAGGAGGGCCCTGGTCTCCCCGTGTGGGTGTCATGGGTCCCCTGGTCTCCCCTTGTGGGTGTCAGTGGTGCTGATCTCCCTTTGTAGGCGTCAGGGGTCCCCGGTCTCCCCTTGGGACGTGTCGGGAGTCCCTGGTCTCCCCGTGTGGGTATCAGGAGGTCCCTGGTCTCCTCGTGTGGATGTCAGGAGGTCCCTGGTCTCCCCGTGTGGATGTCAAGAGGTCCCTGGTCTTCCCGTGTGGGTGTCGGGGGTTCCTGGTCTCCCAGTCTGGGTGTCAGGGGTCCTGACTACACAACGACCACTAATCACCACCTTGAGAAAAAACGTGTACCCACTAATGAGACAAACCCCGACTGCCAATTTACTGGTCTTACTCTTGCCCGTAATTAAAGATAATCAGGTTAATTTAACGCTCATAAGCTCACTAGATTGTATGCCTAAATTTACACACGTATAATGCCTTTTTTGTCCCTACCATCAGGTCTACAATTAAAACCCATTTGTTGTTTTTTGTGCAGATTTGCTAACTTCATGTGCCAACCTCTGGGCTAAACAACTTTCCTTGTCAGAATTACTTCATTGTACGCTATTAATGAAACAGATTCAAGTTCAAAATACGACTGTAAACTCTCGGTTTAATGCCACTTGTAAAATGAACACAGCCTTTTAAATACTACTCTGAGCACGACGACCCATAAGGTATCCCACACCTACTCCATCCCTTCCGCCCCCTCCCTCCCCCCTCTCCTCCCTCTCTCCCCCAAGTAGTACAGTATATCAGGAGCCCACTTGTATACTATACAGCAAATGTGAAACTTGATACACATTATTAATTTAAGCATGTTTTTATCTAGCAACACTTAAGCCAGCAGATACAAGACATGCATATATAAGACAGGATTAGTTAATACACAGCACCTCCTGAGAGCACAGGTGTGGTAGACGTGTGCATAGCATAGGTGAGGTGCTAGCACCTGTGGAGGGTGGAGGGGAGAAGCATCAAGCCATCACCAGCGGGGTTCTAGGACCAACGAAGGGGTAAAAATCATTGTAAAAAAATAATACCCTCTATCCCTCAAAGAACTGGGTGGCAAGGAAAAGCAACAGCCCTTAACCAGTGTGGGGGTTAAGGGAAGAAGCAAAAGCCCCTAACCAGTGTAGGGGTTAAGGGAAGAAGCAGAAGCCCCTTACCAGTGTGGGGGTTAAGGGAAAAAGCAGAAGCCCCTAACCAGTGTGGGGGTTAAGGGAAGAAGCAGAAGCTCCTAACCAGTGTGGGGGTTAAGGGAAGAAAGAAGTAAAAGCCCCTAACCAGTGTGGGGGTTAAGGGAAGAAGCAACAGTCCCTAACCAGTGTGGGGGTTCAGGGGAGAGGCAACAGCCCCTACCAGTGTGAGAAGAAAAAAAAACTGGAGAAGGAAGGAAGGAAGCAACGGAGGGAGGGTGGTAGGTTCAGTGTGGGTGGAGAGAAGAATCAACAACCCTGAAAGTGTGGGGTGCTAGGCCTGAGGGGTGGGGAGTGGCAACGGACCCCCGCCAGAGTGGGTGTTGGCCACAACTGGCTGGTTCTACAAGGGCTACGCCTACACCCAGCCCAACACCCATGTCAAGAGCCACTCCACCAGGACACAGCAAAGGGCATTACAAAATTTTTACATTTAACAATGTCTTAAGGTGCCACTCGACAGCTCTTAGACACCCGCGGGCCCACTGATTTCTCTCACTCTCCTGGAAACTGGATCGTGTGCCCGTTCACACCTGTTACACAAGCCGGAGGTAGATGCAGGCAGGAAAAACAGTGCCAAACGAAGCTGCAGGAAGAAAAAAAAACCCTGAACATTGCCAGACGAAGCTACAGGAAACAACAGCAGCTACAAATGAGGGTTGGAGATCTTTCAAGGAAGACAGATGTAGCTGTAATAAGGAGCAACAGTCCTTAATGTCTGATGGATATTCTTAAGACATGCAAGAGCAACTCCAGATGTGTGTTGGGGATTCTTAAAGCAATCCAAAACGGAGTTGCTGGAGAAGTAGCTGTGTACGTTTGTCGCAGATGCTTAAGGCGAAACAGACAGTTTCAGGAAGGAGCGGCAGCTCCAGATACACAAATAACCCGCACATAGATGTATGTTAGAGATCCTTAAGGCTAACGAAAGTGGATATCACAAGTGGATGGGTATTATTGCGGCGGGCGTAGCCAGGGCAAGTTAGTGGCGATTTGATACGCTCATCCATAACAGTGGAAGCGGTAATGTGTGGTCAGGCGAGAGTTGCACCACCCAAGGCTGTAATCTAGCTTCAAGCTGTAGATGTGATGGTGCTTCGCACTGCAGAAGCGGCTCCTGCATTTGCTCCTGCTGCTGCTGTCGTCGCCGCCACCGCCGCCGTTGTTGGAGCTCCTTGCGTCTGGTGCTGGTGATGTAGCTGT
Source organism: Cherax quadricarinatus (assembly GCF_038502225.1). Classification (NCBI taxonomy): domain Eukaryota; kingdom Metazoa; phylum Arthropoda; class Malacostraca; order Decapoda; family Parastacidae; genus Cherax; species Cherax quadricarinatus. The sequence continues at coordinate 29,716,412 of NC_091324.1, read as the reverse complement.
TGATAACGCTGTTGGTTTATGATAGCGCAAATTGTTTTGCTGCTACTAGTGGTGACATTGGCTTCTGGTGGTGAAAATCTTAAGTCTTTCCTCAAAGGTCTGTGTTACTAAGTAGACTAAAATACGAGTAAGAGAGAAGAAATCTGCCTTCAGGCCAAAATACCTCCCCGAGCACATATTTGATTTTCTAAAAAATGCAGCGAGATATTTTATTTCATTTAAGTGCTCAACTAAGACTGGAGACTGACGGGAGCGCTGACGAACGGTACTCGCCAATTTTATGCAACTTTCCCATGAGGCTTCATGTTTTCGCCTACACAGCAACTGAGGGCCTTGGGAAATTTAAGGAAAATATTTTCTATAAAGGAAAAAAAAAAACGTGGAGTAATGGACGTAAGGCAACAATAGAAAGACACATAGCAAAGAACCTTCTGTTCACAAGTTTCACTCCCTGGAGGTGATAAAGCCCCAATGGGTGAAAAGTCTCACAAATAAAATATGTTTACTAATTTTGTTTTTGTGCTACCATAATAATTATCAGTAGCAGCTGAGAATGTAAACGCTATTTCTGCGGCTAATATTAAATGCAGCTGACGCTGCTCTAATTTACGAGAGCAAGTTGAGTTTGGAATGCTTATGTATTAATGATGAGTGTCGCTAGGGTGATTTGGTTCCAAGTTCATATTGCTGTAAAATCTGTTAATGACCCACGGATAACATCTGACGGTGCTCCAGCGGGTGGGTCTGATGACGAGTAGTGTTCTAACGATGTCACTACTGCTTCTGTTAGACTACGGTGGTGCTGGTCCACACATGCTTTTATCTATACCTGTGACTGGCAATACTGCTACTGCTACCACTACAGTTTCTGCTGTATTTTGATATTCATTATCAGCCTACCACTGCATGGTAAAACAATTAATTTCTTTGTTTATTCTGTGTAAGATGTACTATTTGTTTATTTTGCAAGGCATACTGCGTAACGAACCTTCGACTGATTGCTACGCTTACTACTGGTATGCCCGGTACTGTTATTACCACTGCTTCTGGTTTTGATATCTGACCAGGAGGCCTGGTCACAGACCGGGCCGCGGGGACGTTGACCCCCGGAACTCTCTCCAGGTAAACTGTTAATACCGGTGATGCTGCTGGTACTGCTACTACAACTGCTTTCCTGCTGTTGATACTGGCACTTTTACTACCAATAATGCTGCTGGTAGTGCTACTGTTGCTATAACTGTCGCTGCAACTGCTGCTGGTAGTGCTATTGGTGGCGGTGGTGCTGCTGCACTTCGCAGTGACGTGGGGTGATCTTATCCTATATATACATAATGAGTGTGTCAGCCGTTCAAGTGGTACACTTTTTTATACGATACAGTCCCGTCAGCGAGTCCTTATTCATCATGGAGCACTGTACTCCACAAAGACATTACGCAGGGAAACCATGAAGAAAAATGCGAATAATTATCAATAATAGTAGTAGTGTACAAAAAAATCTATAATGGAAACAAGAGCAACTATGTTGAAAGTTTCAGTGTGACATACGAAAAAATGTATAAACTCAAACTACACTTTCTGACTTGCAGGGACACACCTTCGCAAGTGGCAGCAGACGCAGAGTTGCTTACCATCGCGGCAGGAGTCAATAACACACACACACACACACACACACACACACACACACACACACACACACACACACACACACACACACACACACACACACACACCTGCAGCACCAACACTACATACACCAGTACCACACCCCCCTACAGCATCAGCGCCACACACAACAGTGCCATACACGCCTTCAGCACCACACACCTACAGCACTACCATCATCCGACACCTGGAGCACCACACACAGACCTGCACTACACACACACACACACACACACACACACACACACACACACACACACACACACACACACACACACACACACACACACACACCTGCAGCGCCACACCATCAGACATCTACAGCACCTGACACCTGCAGCACCATACACACCACTCCTATCATACACCTACATCACCAGTATCGCACACACCTGCAGCACCATTACCCCACACACCTGCACCATACACCTGTAGCACCAGTACCACACACCTGCAGCACCAACACCAAGATGGATGCCTGGGCGGAGGGCGGATGACCCTGAGATAACCTTACACATAAAGATGCCGTCACCTGCAAGCGACCGCCTCGCAGCATCCCATACCTGTGACATACCTCTGAGTGATTTCCAGGGTTTTCCTAACCTTCCTCCAGCCTGGTCTGGGACTAAACTTCCATGTTGATCGCCTGTTCAACCAGGCTACTGCTGTTAGTGACCCGCTGGCCCACATATCCGTCACGGCCTAGTTGATCCAGTATTTTTCAGACGTAGTAATCCAGTTCATTCTTTAAGACTTCTACGCTTGCTCCAGTAATACTCGTACTTCAGAGTAGCTAGACTTCCCTTGACTGAATCTTCTCTCCTGATTGGAAATCCGCCACTAAACCTTCTTGATTAATGAGAATCCTCTTTCCTGCTTTCCTGACTGAGACACGAGTGACTGAAGCTTCTTGATTGATTGATTGATGTAACCTTTCTCACTGACCGAACTTCCTTGACTGAACTTCCCTGACTCCTGGCACAAACAAAACCATTTAAAGACAGAGCTCAACAAAATATGTGATCCACAAAAACTGGACAAGTATCTTCACCAGTTACCAGATCAACCAGGCTGTGATGGATATGTGGGGCAACGGGTTTCCAACAGCAACAGCCTGGTTGACGAGGCTAGCATCAGACGAGCCTGACCCATGGCCGGGCTCCGAGAGCAAGACTCTCGAAACTCATCAAAGGTGTACGTATACAAACTGACTACATTTCAAGTGAAAAAAAAAATCCAGATTATATTATCTTCTAATGTCAACACTGGTAAGATATTTATTATACATAAAAAATATATATTTAAATAAGTAAAACATGAACATTACTTTTCCTCAGACCTTCAAATTTCCTCAGACCTTCAAATTTCCTCAGACCTTCCAAGGCAGTGTTTCTTTATAAAGAATAGGGGGAGAGTGTGGAGTAACCTTCAGGATAAACTAGCAAAAATCTAGAAAACCCTGACGTGTGTATTGAAAATAGACCTACCTGACTATCTAGAAAACTATCTAATTTATTTTTGAGACAAGCTACATGCAGGACACCCCGGCACATGTAATATTTATGGTGAAGATGCCTAAAATGGGTGAGCAGCAGGCAAGAAATGCTCTGATCTACGACAGCAGATAAAGGAGGCTCCCTCTGCCCACAATTTATACCAGTCCATAAAACAAATCTTGGATGTAAACGCGATATTGATGGTGATACAGAACATATTGTAAAGTACCTGCTGATGGCCTTGACGAGCTTCAGTGTTTAAGTATAGTCATTTGTCTTGACACCCTGAGTGTGTTTAGGTGTAGTCACTAAACACCCTGGATTACTGCCTACGCTGGTGCCAATCAGCCAGGTTGTGATGGCGGGCCAGCAGACCGCCAACAGCAACAGGCATTCAACAGAACCCTGGCCTCAGGCGCTGAAAGGGTAAAAAAAAATCCTCGAAATCGGTCAGAAGTATATGCCGGGTATGTACCCTGACTGTTTACGTGTACCTGTAACTGATTTCGAAATCTTTTCTAACCTACTGTTCCGAAGTTTGGCAAAGCTTCCTTGCTGAGTGTCTGTCCTACCAAGCTGTTAGCGACTCGCTGGCCTACAGCATCACAGCCTGGTTGATCTGGCACTTAGCGGAGGTACTGATCCAGTTTCTTCCTGAGAACGTCTTTACTTGTCCCAACAATATTTCCGATATCTGCTGGTAGCAGACTAAAGTCCTGGGCCTTGAAAGTTAGCACAGCGACAACTCCCATTTGCTACAGTGAGCCTACCTGATATTAGCTTACAGCTATTCATCAGCTACACCTTAGCTACTCTGACAAAAATGAAAATAATTTAGAATACGACACAAGAACAATGCCAGCATTGCCACCACAGTTACAGTGTTAAGTGACACTGGCACCACTAAGTAGTCTGCTATTCCCCCCACCACCATTACTCCAGGACTCTACCAACACTGATGCCTCTTGTATAACTACGAGTAAATGATCTAAGGATACCTATGCCCAGTCTAATGGCATATACGCCCCCAACGATAAAATTCTCTCCCTCCCCCACACACACAAAGAAATGAGGTTATTTGATAGTTATTGAATAAAGTTACACATCAGGTATCTATCTCAACAACCGCGCGCCAGCTGTGGAGAGAGCCAAGTGCTCTACCACAGACGCAATCTGTGACCTTGAGTCAAGGACAACTGTGGAAGTTGCAGCACTGAGGGGAATGTATGAGTGTATAGTTATACCAACACTCTTATATGGGTGTGAAGCATGGGCGATATATGTTGCAACGAGGAGAAAGCTGGAGGCAGTGGAGATGTCATGTCTGAGGGCAATGTGTAGTGTGAATATAATGCAGAGAATTCGTAGTTTGGAAATTAGGAGGAGGTGCGGGATTACCAAAACTATTATTCAGAGGGCTGAGGAGGGGTTGTTGAGGTGGGTCGGACATGTAGAGAATGGAACGAAACAGAATGACTTCGAGAATGTATAAATCTGTAGTGGAAGGAAGGCGGGGTAGAGGTCGGCCTAGGAAAGGTTGGAGGGAGGGGGTAAAGGAGGTTTTGTGTGCGAGGGGCTTGGACTTCCAGCAAGCATGCGTGAGCGTATTTGACAGGAGTGAATGGAGACAAACGGTTTTTAATACTTGACGTATTGTTAGAGTATGAGCAAGGGATTCAAGGAAACCGGCAGGCCGGACTCCAGTCCTGGAGATGGGAAGCACAGTGTCTGCACTCTGAAGGAGGGGTGTTAATGTTGCAGTTTTATAACTGTAGTGTAAAACACCCCTCTGGCAAGACAGTGATGGAGTGAATGATGACGAGTTTTTCTTTTTCGGGCCACCCTGCCTTGGTGGGAATCAGCCGATGTGTTAATATATATATATATATATATATATATATATATATATATATATATATATATATATATATATATATATATATATAATAATAATAATAATAATAATAATAAGCAAAAGTAATAATATGGCAGTGAAAGCGAGTTATCTAGTGTGTCATTGCATTACATACTGAGATTAGATAGGCCTCACATTAGTGGTTACAATCTTGGATTTGTTTGGGGTCGCTACCCTCTGCATTAAGTAGTAGGTCGTATGTTTCCTTATCATATCTAAGCAGTTAACATTACGGTCAGTGAATATTCATCGATGAGCTTGTGATTGTGAGTCGCCTAAACCGCCTCTTAAGTATTCTAATGTGATGGACCCTTAAGTGGTCAAGAATTATACATTCTAGTTATCTTCTACTTATTACTTACACTGCAAGAAGAAAAAGTTCTGGTCAAGGAGTTACGTCAGTACGTTTTCTAAGTTGCTTACTTATATCAATATCATCTGTTCTATCACTTAATACTATGACCCAGATACTGGAAGTGTGTGACAAAGCTAAGGGAACAATTACGTTTACCACTTTTTATGTGGTTAAATCTAAAGGAAGATGACCATGCACTTCATCTCGTCTGTTGTTTATCATGTTCAGCAGCTAAGCTTCGTATTTATTAATGAAGACGAAAATACAAGTTACAGAACAATTTTTATCAAAACATTTTGCTCTACGTGGAGCTGCATCTACAACTTGTATCTTTGTCCTTCATGCCGACAATTCGCCAGTTCATGCATTTAGCAATGAACCAGCAGCAAACGAAACACGTCAACACACAAACTTAGTTTAACACAAGAGGTTCCTAGATAACAACCATACTTTATTCAGATAAGAGTTAAATTATCAGTATAATCATTATATAGATCTGGTGAAGGTATGCCTTCTTGGTACAAATAACAAAAAAAGGCACAATACCGTGACTGAAACAATACACAAATAACCCGCACATAGAAGAGAGGAGCTTACGACAACGTTTCGGTCCGACTTTGACCATTTACAGTCACACAGTGTGACTTTGTAAATGGTCCAAGTCGGACCGAAACGTCGTCGTAAGCTCCTGTCTTCTATGTGCGGGTTATTTGTGTATTCTTGGTACACATTTGAAATTTTAAACATCTCAGTAATTCCCAAGTGCCTTATTTATAGATGTGAATGGCATAACTTCGGGCATTGTAAGTAGGGAACCCAACCTCTACAAGAAATCTTTGCTCTCATTTACCACACGAACAGACTGCGTCACAGTGAGTAATCCAAGAACAGCTTGCCACCAAATGATATCTGTTACAAACTAATGCGCAGTTTTCTTGTAAAGGTCAGGTAAAGAACATTCAGAGGCCTTATAATAGTCATCTCGACACTTTAACGTTTGTATACAAAATTATGTAAGTTAAACTGTATTTGTACAAGATTATATACCCTACGATGTATGTGTACAAAATCATATGCATTAATGTTGAAAGATAACCTCATGCCCGTATAAATTATTGCATGCACCGGATATACAACAAAAGTAGGAAAAAATCAAAATGTCAGGAACTGCAAATGGGTATGAATAATTACCGGGAAATGTATATTTTTTCCGAACTGTCTATTTGTTGTTGAGTAATTCAGAGACGAACACCTATTCTCTCCATCTCAAGATATGCAGATATTAGTTACCACACCTGACGCAAAGGGAAAACAGAAAAACGCCCCCCCCCCTCAAAAAAAAAAAAATTAAAGTGAAGTCTGATGAAATGTTCACGAGCTATTTTTTCAGTTGTGAACACAACAGAACAGAAAATGAACTACCCTGATTAATGTCGTTATTAATGTTCTTTGATAATTACCATTTGAATTGTACAAGAACTACTTTCTGTTAAGTATTATTTTATCTTGAATACGGCTAAATAACACGCATCAAAGAAATGTGTTCATACGGTACTGGGCACATACTGTCATCTCAAACACTGCAGAGTTTAATTTGAAGTATAGAACACAAGAAATTGACAGACACTAGAAATTGATCTCCAGCCATCACACAGTGAGTATATATCACCGCACCAAAACATTACAAACTCTCCGTCAACCATATCTGTAACCAGTTTTTATACAATAAAACATCGTTTCTTCACATGCAACCCAGCGGCATAAAGTCCTTTTCGTTCTTGACTAAATCCCTTAAGGATAAATTTTCGTATTTACCATTACCTTTTTAATTACCTTGACCTACCACTTAAGTTCCATGTTAAAAAAAGGGAAATTTATTTTGATCTTGTAGCTAAAAAAGAGAAAAAAGGTGTGGGGGGGGGCAATCTTTGAGGAAGATTGCTGCTCTTTTCCTCCTTCCTAATGTTTCTCTCTATTAAACCCAAGAGTTCTGTCCAAGAGGCATTCAAAAAGTCTGGGCTTAGGCCGGGCTGCGAAGGTACACAAGTGGTATATCACGGGAGTGGTGTCGCTTACAACTTCTTTCCTCATGCAGATATTTACACATTACAATTATTTCCCATCTACAGTATTTGATCCTTGGTGCTACACCACTGCTCGCGAGAGTAGACAAGTTTTCTACATATAATATGCACTGACTCATTATCTTAACATTCACAAATGCAACAAATAAGCAATACCATGGAAAAACAATGTAATCTACACCATACTAACTTTCCATGTCATCGTATGTATCTTCCATATAACGATAACATTAAAGGAGATAAACTATGGTAATGTATATAAAAATATTTAGTAGACAAAAATTCCGCATCAATAATAAGAATGAGTGAGTTATTTACGATTTCAAAAGAGGGCATCTCAAACGAAGTGGAGAAAGGGAAGACGGGGAGGGAAGAGTGGGTAGAAGAGAAGGGGAAAAAAGAGAGGAATGAATGAGATTGAAGTGGACATGAGGGAGAGGATAGGGAAGGGTGCGTGAGAAACGAGGCGCCGGTAATAACACAACCTCCAGTGTCTGAACAAGGCGCCGCCCTGCCCCCTGCAAGTTACCATGCCTTACTGCCTGCACACCTCAACACTGCACGCCTCCACACCTTCCTGCACGCCTCTACGCTCTTCCAATCTACCATCAAACTTGCTCGCACACCAATGTCTCTGTGATTTTGTCCGTGGTTGTGGAAATTGTACCCTCTAAATTTTTTTTTATAATGCATGGTGTTTCTGCTACTAACTAGTGTCTGCCATTGGCTTTACGGTCTACTCTGTCATGTAGGCTACTCCGCCCTTTATTGCTTCTCTCAAATTTCACTTGTCCAAAGCCTTTCGTCAACCTACGCTGTGCGCCCCTGCTAGAGGTATTTTCCATTTTTATCAAACTGATAAAAAAGATGGACACAAGCAAAATGAACAAATAAGAGATAACAATGGTCACGCTATGCAGCATGGAGTCCCGTTAGTAAAGTGCTGTGAGGGCGCAACCTTTGACTAGCAACAAGGGCGCGACACTCGCTGCTAACTAGCTGATAGTCGCCGCTACGGCAAGTGGTACCGCCGAGAGCTTATCTCACCCTAGCAACAGAGGCCCACGGCTGATTGTGACGCCGTACCAGTCGTTCTCAAACTTTTTCACTTAATTCCTGATGCGCTTTTAAAAAACCTCTTGAACCTTCTAATTGGCCAACCAGTAAAAATAACGATGAAAAATTAACTTCAAATCTGAAAATGCAAAAAAATCTTTTATTATTTTCCAGCATTTTTACAATATTACATAACATAATCGTAGTTTAGATTAGTTTCACAACTTTAAAATAAATCTTAATGGAATTATATCTATGACTGACATTTACTTAATCTCACCACTGTCATAACACCCCCCTCCCGCCCCAACCACCAAACCACTTCTGAAACCTATTTACCATCACAACCACCACTACAGTATATCTCGCAAACTTACCACAACATCACCCTCTTCCCAAGAGTAAGCCTCTCACATAAAAGGACGAGACCTTCCATGACAAAGCAATATGCATTATAATGATAGTAATTTCACGCACTACAAACTTATTTGACTTATGATAAGTTATTTGTATTAGATATGCACTAGTAATTTTTTACGTCAGACAACCTTGTTAACAAAAGATAATTTATAGGAAGTAGCATTCATATACCAGAAATCTATCCCATGAAGCAAGCTGCGTTAGGACGGACACTTTTTCCTTCCTGTCATTCCCTCTTAACCATCCCCTCCGTTTCTCTAACACCCTCAAAGCCTCGGCCAGCATCGTGACTGCATCGGGTGGAGTACTGATAGGAACCGCACCTCCACTACCTGTGTCGGGTGGAGCACTGCAAGGAGCCATACCTCCAACACCTGTGTTGCCTGTAGTACTGTAAGGATCCACACTATGGTCATACCTCCAACACCATCTGCGTTGGGTAGGTCATTCCGCCTGGGTCAGACTTCCTCCGCCCAAAAAACAATCAACACAGCATAGACACTAATTTATGCAGGCGAAGATTGACGTGTATTACAAGTGCTGCATGAAGATGGCTACGACCTGGGAACAAGCAGCCACCTGCCACCTAAGTCTCTCAGACAGCCTTAACCCAGACTGAGCTCCAGAAAGGATGTTAACCCAGACTGAGCTCCAGGAAGGATGTTAACCCAGACTGAGCTCCAGGAAGGATGTTAACCAAGACAGCTCCAGGAAGGATGTTAACCCAGACTGAGCTCCAGGAAGGATGTTAATCAAGACAGCTCCAGGAAGGACGATAACCCAGGCTGAACTCCAGGAAGGACGTTAACTCAGGCTGAGTTCCAAGCAAAATGTTTACCCTTGCACCCTACCCGATTTATCCAAGTCTTCTCAGAGTTGCAAAATGTCTGCATCAAGTATTAATTCAGATACTGGTGTGTGGCTGCTCAAGACAAACCCCGCACCTGGTTGTGACTCAACGTCCCCCACCACCACTCAAAAATGACTTAAAGAAAATTGGGGAAAGAAGGAAATAAATTATGGGGGGGGGGGACAATTGTAAGTATTAGCCAACCTGTGGGCGGCTGACTGTTTGTTTGTCCTGTCCGTATGGCAGAGAAAAACATTTTATGTTTCTCCATATTGTGGTGAATATGATTATGACTTGGGCGTGTGTTCTCCAATCCCACACACACACACACACACACACACACACACACACACACACACACACATAGGTATGACAAAGCTCTGGAAGCAGAGAGAGAGAGAGAGAGAGAGAGAGAGAGAGAGAGAGAGAGAGAGAGAGAGAGAGAGAGAGAGAGAGAGAGAGGACCTAGTAGCGATCAGTGAAGAGGCGGGGCCAGGAGCTGAGTCTCGACCCCTGCAACCACAATTAGGTGAGTACAATTAGGTGAGTACACACCTGACAAAAGCTTAGCAAAGCTCCCGATCTCCAAAAATATAACTTAATGACAGACAAATGAACATACAAGGTAACGATGATAATGACTGTGATACAGCAGCAGCAGCAGCAGTAACAATAACAAACTGCAGCGGCAAAGCAGCAGCGGTAGCAACAATAACAGCAACATCAACCGTGAAGCAAGCAGGATGAGGAAGACCCCGGAGACAATAATGGAACAGTATAGACAGTAAGGAAGCAACAACGTGCCTCCACTAATTCAAAGATGAGCGGCTAACGTCTTCAATAATACAACACAGCTACACATGACTGATGACTAGGATTTAAAAATCCATTAGTCATTCGGCGCTTGGAAGAGAAAAAGTCGATATCATTGTATATCATATCAATATCATTGCTATAGTGAGAAACTAAGTACACGACATTTTAAAAAAAATTTGATGTAAGTCACATCTCAGGTCATGACTCCTGACGCCTGGGTCAGGGCAGGTGCACCATACCAAACATAAGAAGGCAGGGCGGGGCACCAAGCTGAGGTGAATCAGGGTCACACCAGAACCTCGACTCTCACACACTCGAAGAATTTCGTCACAAGTGACACCCTGACCTGCCCACACCTACACACACCACCTGTGACCTCTTTTAAGATTTGTACTCTTGCAGGGTACTCTGAAGCCAAGCGTCTCTGGTGGCCAACTTGATCCGCCAGACAGCTGCTGCCTGCAGTTCGCAGTACCACACAGCGGTCATAAACTGACTAATACTGCATAAATGTGTTTAGCTTCCTGTTGAAAACTTCCACATTTATGGAGGTAATATTACTTGTAAGTACTGGTAGAAGGGTGCTGGATCAGGGATGCTGACACCGTTTAACTGTCTTTATGGCACACCTGCTCTTCAATCAATTTATTCTATGCTTCCTCTTGTCTATTTCATTCCAGTAAGTGGTTATTTCAGTTTGTAGATTGGACACTAAGACCCTTAGATCTCAAGATTATTAAGTCTGTCTTTGTCTCTCTCTCTCTTTCTGAGAGAACATTCTGAGTGGTTTAAAGAGTTCCTGGCTTGAAAGGAGCTATGAGCAGAGAATAATAATCAAGATTAGAGAGTACAGGTGCTTTAAGAAGTACCACCATTGTGTTCCCTAATAACAGGCCTCCTCACATTATTCCTAAGTATTATTATTATACCTGGACACCTAGCTGAAGCTGGCCAGAGAGAAAGTTAGCCATCATCCAGCCAGAAGACAAATTCTACGGGCAGCCTCTCCAGTTTTCACATAGAAGACACCTATCTCGGACCCCTTGTTAAGTTGACATCTGCTCCACAGAGATAAACATTCTCACAACAATGGTTACCTTGCGAGGACCCGGTCTCCGTGTTTAGCAATCTTAAAAGAATTAATAACTCCCCTCTCTCTAGTTTTCACTCGATGTCATAAATATAAATGAGATCTAATATATTTCGTGCTTAAAGCGTTTTCTTTCAGTACTGTACCAAGAGTTCCTAACAGTACCGTCTACCCATAAAACTGTTTCAGGTTACCCAAGCGGTGATATCTACCGTTAATATTCAGCTGACCTTGAAGGTCATGTCTATTAGCAATATTGCACTAGATCATTAGTAATAACACCATCTCTAAAACATATTAATTTACATTTAATAAACCGAATTAAAACAGCATGATCAACCGCCGTGTTAGTGGAGTCAGTCAATAATATGGCCAGAACCCACCACCATGGGCCTGCTCTACCCACTTCCCTTGTCCCTACTTGGCAATATACCCCAATAAGGGGAGGGGAGGGGCAGAGAAGGGAGGGGAGGGTGCTCATCAGATATGCACGACCCATGACGACATCTAAAAATACTAAAGTCGTCAGTGATTCCCCCAGAGAAGTGAATACCAAAGAGGTAATGATGTTCGGTGATGTTACCGAACGTCAATGGAGGTGTTGATGTGTGGTGATGTTACCACACGTCAGCTGTACATGTGGACGGCACGTAGCAGATCTTACTGTGTCCATCGTGGAAAAGAGGACTAAGTACCACTACATTTTTCTAGACAGTGGAGGTTAAGATAGTATAACAGCGGGCTACTGATATAGTGATTGTATGGGGTTGGGGTTACGAAGAGCATGCTGAGTGAGCAGGTGGGCAGCTGACTTGGAGGGAGGGGGGAATAGTGGACGTGTAGTGAGGGTGGGTGGGTGGAGGGGCGGGGCAGGCGGGCGTCAGGGGCCAGGATAGAGAGTCGCCGCCGCCGCCGCCCTGGACATATAGAGGCAGGCAGGCGGCGGTGTCACCCACACGCGCTCACAATTACACACAACATGATTGCTAAACACCTGGCGTATTTGGTCGCCGCCACCTGCACTGCCTGCGAGTCATGTTGGCCAGCTCCAGGTGGTGTGACACGTATCAGCAGGTGGTGTCACCTGGTGGAGATGCAGGTGGTGTCACCTGGTGGAGCTGCAGGTGGTGTCACCTGAAGCAGGTGCCTACAAACATAACACACACACACACACACACACACACACACACACACACACACACACACACACACACACACACTGGTTGAAAACCCAGATGAGTCACAGGGAGTTTAGAAAATATTCCTTCAGCTTTAGAATTGTTAGGAAGTGGAACAATCTGGAAAGTGTAGTGGAGGCAGGCTCCATACATAGCTTTAAGGAGAGGTACGATCAAGCTTTTGGAGCAGCGAGAAAATGAACCTAGTAGCGACTAGCAAAGAGGCGGAGCCAGGAGCTATGAATCGACCCTTGCAACCATACAGAGGTTAGTACACACACACACACACACACACACACACACACACACACACACACACCTGGCTCTGCCTGTATAATACTCCCGCCGACACCTTACATCGTGGCGGCACTAGTTAGGTCATCAGAATCCCCGACACTGTGCCTTTTTCTGGACGATCCCCCCATTCCCTCTCCCCACTGATACCACGATAAGGGCGGACCCACAGTGGTGTGTACACGAGGATGGGCACACCTCTGCACCATCATCCAGCATGACCCATCACCAGCCATTATCATCAACACCTTCAAAGTCGTCATCACCATCAGTCTCAGGTGACGAGACACAGGTGAGAGAGATCACCTCCAGCAGTACGTCTGAGGGAACTCTCGAGTAAAATCAACACTAGCCTCAGCCATGGCAGGGCGGCGAGAATCAAACACTCCTGAGAGATAAAAGAAGACTGTGTTGGCATCATTTTCACCAGTGTCCAAGGTGGTGACATTGTAGCAAGGGGCACAGACCATGTAGTGTGTGTCGGCACCACACACAACCCGCGTCTCGCTCGCTTCCATCACTAATCTTATCCACTCAACACACACACAAGAGTAACTCCTGTTCAGGAAAAAGGCTGCGCTAATGAGAAACAAAGAGCATTTGTGTTCACACAACAGGTAACTGCAAGGCGTAGACAAATGTGCTTTTATACAGCAGGTAACGGGAAGGTGCAGACAACAGGGTTTCTATACAACAGGTAACTGTAAGGTGCAGACAACAGTTTTTATACAATTGTTAACTAAAAGGCGCAAACGGCAATGCAGTAAAAACACTAACAGCCTGAGTGATCAAGCCGTTCACAGGAAGGCCTGGTCTGAGACCTGGCTCTGGGGAAGCAATTTCTAGAACCATCTAGCTGCTGCAGCTAGACTTATTCTAGCATATGGGTATAATTAACAGCAGAAAAAATATAATGGTCATTAACTATCAAATGCACAATCTACAAAAAAGTTTAAATTAAATTTAAATTAAATTTAAATTAAATTTAAATTAAATTAAAAGTTTCACAAAAGTGTGAAACTATATTTAAAACATTATATTAAAGAATTCTGGTCAATATTCACACGTGGAGAGTGTATTCTAATATTCTTTTCACCTGTCCATCAGTACAGGTAAAGCAAGTCATTCACACTGATCACAACTAATTCTAAGCGAAGCTGACTGCCTGATACGCACTAGGAAGGTCACAAAGAACAAAAAGGCATAATACCGTGACTGAAACAATACCTACTAATTATGTTATCTACTAGTTAGCTAGTTATGTCATCCACTAGTTAGGCAACCCAATAATTAATTTTAATAGTTGGCCAACCACTAGAAATTAAGACAGCCCCCCCCCCCAGGCCACACTTATAATAGCCCTGCAACACTTCTTTCATCTCCACCACTCCAGTCTGAGGACCTGAACCTTAAGTTTCATTATGAACGACATTAACAGTCATATTTATAATCTTTTCTTGGGTTTTCGTGGAGGCGTTGCTGTATCTGCTGTTGCCTTTATTGCTGCTGGTGTACTGCGATTCTTGTCGACATCGCCGCCTTCTGCTGCAACTGTTGCAGTCTCAGACAGCGTCACCGCCCTTACGAAGAGTTCTTGGCGTTCCACACTACAAGACGCAAACCTCAACCAAAGCTGGCAGCATGACTACTCCAGGGACGGGGGGCATGAGCGGCCCGCTGCCATATACGGCTCTCAGATGAAGAGAGGAGGGGGCACACCTGGGGGAGTGCAGGGAAGAGGCGACGGCAGCGGTGCAGGGGGAAGTTACAACAAGAGGAAGGAGAGGAGGATATCCTGGTTCAACTAAAGCCGGTTGTGGAGACCTTCAACTCACACACATTAGAGTCGTCTACTTGGGAATACCCATATACCTCACTTAAGATATTCTCACTCTTTCTGCTGGAACTGTTCAATTATTCAGCACTTGTTTTAAAATATAAAAGTCCACAATTCACTTAAGTCAACTTCCAAGAGATGAAAAACAAGATAAAATAAGTGTTTGTTATACTTTCCTTTAGCCTATAAACTATACAATCACCCAACTAAACTACACACGCACCTTAAAGTATATTATTTCTCTGATACAGATGTGATGATGGCAAACGCATCAATTCCATGTGCCGCGTGTAATTCCTTCATAATAGTAACACATCTGCTATACTGGAATGATATCTTGAGGATATCAAGTATTCCATATAGAAATACTGGGCGATATCCTCGTCGTCTTACTGAAGACTTCTAGCTCAGGCTGGGACCGGAGACAATGACATTAAGTATGCAACTATCTTGTGTGATGGAATAAAACAGGAAAAAACAGCTATCCAATAATGCATTACTCATACAGAATGAATAGCAGTACACTGCCGATGTACCCTATTTCGCTTAATATGTGACTTCAGTTTACAGAAAGCTGAAATTAATTGTACGGTAACATCAACAATACTTATATCCCTACACTAGAGATTAGAATAATCTCTCGGCGTGCAGAAACAGTGTATATAGAGAACTTGAAGCCAATCACCATTTACCCGAAGTGATACCCTCACTTCTGCATCCTTCGTCCCTACCACACCCGAGCAAATGTCCACAAATACACATACACGACAGCCCACACTCGGAGACACACCCGCTTTCCTAATCTGGGGAGAAAACATTCAAATCTGTACGTGTGCCTCCAATATATCTGGGCGGGGGAAGGGATCTCTGACCCCGGTGCCTTGACCTCTGATCCCCTCCCCCCCCACCACTTCTCTCGCCGCAGCTTGCTAACTCTACTACACCCCCTTCCCTTCTAGCCCCCAACATCTACTTCCCCTGGTTTCTACCTATACCCCTTTCTTCATCCTCCCGCCTCTTCTTTCCCACGGACCCCACCCTAACCCTCGTCCCTTCCTTTTTTGACTATTCAATCCTTCTACCCAGGTCTACGCCTTTCTTTCGGTTTCCTTTACCGTCTCTTGCATCCCTCTACATCCACCATCTATCTCTACCCACACACCTTCAGCTCCTCCTTCCCATCACCACCACCCACCTGTCTTCTGTAACTTCTCACGTTCCTTGTCTTCTCAGCTATCAAAACTTTGAGGCCCAGTCCCTGGACCCATTATGTACCTCTGTAATCTTTTGACTACCGCCCACTGGATGGGTATGGGGTGCATAATAAACATATTAAACTAACCTTGTCTTCTCTAACTTATGCTCTAAGCTCTATTGACTTGCACTACAAACTCTTCCAAATTCCACATGTCTAACTCTTCTTTGTTTCCTCTCAGGTTCAACGATATTATTAGGTATTATTTAAGTTAAATATATCCAAAGTGCGCAAGTTACCCTACTCAGCACAAACAAAATTTAGCTATTTTTCTACCTACCCGTAGGTTGTTCCAGGGATCAACGCCCCCGCGGCCCACTCCATGACCAAGCCTTATGGTAGATCAGGGCCTGATTAGCCAGGCTGTTAATGTTGGCTGCACGTGATATAACGTATGAACCACAGCCCGGCAGGCCGGACACTGACTTTAGATATCTATCCAGTTCCTTCCCTCTTGAATTCAGCCAAGGGTCTACTGGTAATCCCCTTTATGCATGATGGGAGGATGTTGAACAATACTATCCCCGGACACAGTGTTTTCTCTGCGTACTCATGGCAACCCCGCTTTGCATTGGGGGGGGGGGATGTAGCACCGGCTGCCCAGTCTTTAGATTTCGCAGGGAGTGATTTCTGTTTGTAGGTTTCTAGAATTTTCCAGGTGTAAATTATTATGCATCTTTCTCGCCTGCGTTCCAAGGAGTACAGGTCAAAGGACTTAAAACGTTCCTAGTAATTAAGGGGCTTGAGTGAACATATCTGCAGTGAAGGGTCTCTGTATATTCTCCAGATCTTCAATTTTCCTTGTTTTGACTGGGACTATTAGTGTGCTAGTATTGTGTTCTGTTGATTAGAAAGTTAAAGATTCATATGCCCAAATTTCCAGATATTTCTTTATCACGTTATTTTATGCACTACTACATCTGCATTCTGTCTGTCCTCCAGTGCATCCAAAATCATAGTGTCATAGTGATCCAGTAGTTGCGAGTGGCAGGAGCGACCTGCTTGAAACCCATGCTGCCTTGGGTTGGGCAAATGTTGGTAATCCAACTGGTTGGCGACCTTGCTTCTTAGAACCCTTTCAAAGATTTTTGTGTAACATCAATGCTATTGGTCTATATACTATATACTGCTCTGTTCCACTTTTGTGGACTGAGGCTACATCCGTTGTTTTTGGCGACAGTGGAATGACTCCGGTGTCTACGCTCCCTCTCCACAGAATAAGGCACGCCATAGAGGAGAGGCTGCTTGAATGAGGTAATGAAGTCTATCAGCCTAAGCCTGGAAGACTGAGAATATCGTCAAGCATTTAACTCTTTGCCTGTTGTCTACGTATTAACAGTTCCCTGTGGTGCAGCCTCTTGGTTGACGGCCAGCTCTATCAGGCTCTTGGTGCTCAGGTCACGTAGTTCAACGTAAACACCATAACCTAGCTGATCAAGAGTGCTTGGAAGAACTTGTCAGGTTCCTTCTTGCAAACAGGTGTACACAGATAATTCCCCTGCAGGTATGTCAGGTTTAAAAATCAGAACCTTTTATGATTACCGAGTTATCTCTTAGAGTATTTATTGCCTCGTGTTCTTCAAAGGAGTAAATTTAAAGTTTAGTAGCAGGGTGGAGATACGTGGGCATTACCAACTCTCAGGATGACTTATCACATACAGTCACTCTAAGGAGGACATGAAGAAAGGATGCAGGATGCATACAGCACATGTTTCAAGAGAAACAGATGTATTAATTATAACTAGGGTTGGGAAGTTCTTACAATATTAACGATACAGAGAGAGAGAGAGAGAGCGGAAGGGAGATAGAAGGAAATGAGAAAAGGCGGAGGAAAATTAGAGGGAGGGAAAGTAGGGATGGGATCAGAAGACGGAGAAAGGTAGGCAAGAGAGAAAATGAAGGAGGAAGAGAAGAAAAAGATGGAGGGAAGGGGGGGGGTGATTAAGGTCGTACGAAGACACTGAAGGTGGCCCACCAGCCGCCGCCCACGCGCCCACCTCCACAAGCTTAAAGGCAAACCTTCCCGCAGTGCTTTCCTCACCCCGTCCATCTGGACGTTCAGACTCACTATAACCAAGCAGCAGCGTCTCCAGCACCACAACTACAGCACTAACTTTATTGTAATATGCCGTGAAGATAGTACGAGTAACAAGAAACCAGCGCCTTGACAGGATGAGAATGGCACGAAAATAATGGTCTAGATTTACAACATTAAGAAAAAAACACTGCAAATAAAAAAGAAAACAACGCTCTCTCTACTGGCAGAGAACAAATCAGAGATTTTCAGAGCGTCCAGGCTTTCTGAAAATCTTAAGAACACAGTGTCGTCAGCAGAAAGCACCTCTATTGGATATCTAGATATATAACCAAACAAACTATTGAAGTAGTTTACTCTGAGCTTGTGTGGTCAGAAGCCTCTAAACAACGTTGCCGAGACTCGACATTAATATTTGGAAAGTGAACATCTTGATGTAACCGTCAGGGAAACAGCAGGTTTGGTCATCTCGTTGGTCGGTTCGCTGCTGGACAAATTTGTATTTGCTGAGACCTAACATGAGTTGACTTCACGCCCACACCCTTTGCTAAAAAATTAATACTTTTATTTTCAACCAAAATATGTTAGAAAATGAAAAATTCCTGAGCCGGCAGCACAGTCCTGTAATCATTAAAAACATTAAAATGCAAGTTTTCCATCTAGCGAAAAAAATTTATCTTCAATACCAGGAAAATTAAATGGAGGGTATCAGAGGAACGAGAAGTATTACAGAGGACACGAGAAGTGGGCGAATCAGAAACCCACTATACATGACACTAACACCAAGCCACTCAAGTGACAGCGAGTACTAGCATGAGACACAGCATCGTAAGTCCTCAAGTGAGCTGGGGCAGCTGAGGAATATATAGTAACCCACAATCATACCTATGACAAGTGTGTATGAACCTGGTTGTACTCTATATACTAAAATTTAAAGAAACAAAGCAACACTACCATCTGACTGCTTCTGTCCTATGAATCACAATCACATGCAAGAGGACTTTAACCTAGGAATAGTAGGCAGGAAGCTGGTACCGAGAGTTTTTCCTAATACAGCCTGATGAATCTGATGTGAAGATGGCAGGTTAAGGAGGACTAGTGTTCATTGAGTAAAGAAAGAGGGCCGATAAGACAGAATGAGAAAAGAAACGGGACAGAAGAAAGGATAGGTGAGAGAGACATTAATACTAGATAATTAATACATGAACATGGGGCTAGGGGCAAAAGTTCAGCCAAGCCTCATTGATTATTCACCACCACGACACAGCCTTCCCACGTATGTACCCGCACACCTCACACGTGCCACACACACCTGTACCCGCACACCTCACACGTGCCACACACCTGTACCCGCACACCTCTCACGTGCCACACACACCTGTACCCGCACACCTCACACGTGCCACACACACCTGTACCCGCACACCTCACACGTGCCACACACACCTGTACCCGCACACCTCACACGTGCCACACACCTGTACCCGCACACCTCTCACGTGCCACACACCTGTACCCGCACACCTCACACGTACCACACACACCTGTACCCGCACACCTCAC
>NC_091324.1:29546506-29691506 GCF_038502225.1 Cherax quadricarinatus | reverse complement strand
CTAAGTGTGTGGACAGGTGAAGGTCCCTGGACAGGTGGTGGTGAGGACAAATCTAGACACGTACAGATAGGAGCCGTTTGGAGCGACGAGACTAATTGAGAAAACAAATGGGATTGACAGTGAACGGAGTGGGACAGATAGGCGACAGGTGGACTCTGGCAAGGACTTTCCAGAGGACGCTGATGATGGAAGAACCTCGAGTTACTAGCGGAGATACAGGTGATGTAATGAAGATGAAGACAAACGTAATGGATGTTATGTAGGACAGTGAGGAGAGGACGCGGAGAGGGTAAGTTAACCAAAAATGGCACTCGTCCTTATGAAGAAATCACTTTGATGTGTTCCAAGAACGAGGAATATAGCAACACACCTCGTCTAGGTCCGTCCTTGTCAGTGCTAGCTGACACATTACGCCCACGGAGGAGAGACATGCTTACCGTGTATCCATCACGAAAATCCTAGAGGGACTAGTCCCAAACCTGCACATAGAAATCAATCCCTATGAAAGCAAAACTCGGCAGACGGTGCAACATCCCTTAATGAAACGCAAGGATTCGATGAGTACACCGAGTGAAAACACAGTGAGTGTCAGAGGCCCAAGGCTGTTCAGCAGCCTCTCACCATACATCATACATAACGGCTTGACAAAGCTCCTGGAGAGGGAAACGTTGCCACAATAAAATGTCACATTAGTTGCACTTGTGTCCTTTTACTTTACATAAGGAATATTACCCCTATTTGTCTTCAAGAAGGAACTGGACAGATATCTAAAGTCAGTACCTGACCTGCCGGGCTGTGGTTCTTACGCTGGATTGCGTGTGGCCAGCAGTAACAGCGAGGTTGATCAGGCCCTGATCCACCGCAAGACTTGGCCATGGACGGAGTCGCGGGGGTGTTGACCCCCGGAACTCCATCCAGGTAGACAAACCATGCTCTTATGTTTGTCTAAATCTCGAAGCCACAACATTAATATGTAAACAAATGGCAATGTTTCCATCAGCTGTGCAGTCGAGTGTGTCCAAAACACGGGAGACTATAAACATGTGTGTGGGTGCTCATGTCTAACTCCCGATGTAGTGGTCCAGTTCAATTTTTCCGTAGGGAACACAAATGAGCCCAGCCTCAATCACCCGGAGTGTATCTGGATGTGGTTAGTGGGGTTCCACTCCGGAAAGCTACATACTGACGTAGTCGGAAAAAATCGAATTTATTTTTTTCCAGAAAATTCAGCTTGTTTGAGAGCTGTGATGAAGAAACAAGATTTTGAAGTCTCCGGCATCCCGTTATCAAAACTTGCAAGAAATACCAGTACCATTCTGTTAATAAAACTTAACTGATAAATGATTCCCTTCATAACAGCAATGACTTGAATGACGACATAAATGACATAAGTAATAATGTACTCGGCAAATAGCAACGCTCATCTTGCCATATAGGACAAGCGAAAATTTGTGTATGGAATAATTTCGTCCAAATCATTCTTAACCTAACGAAAAAATATATTTCACTGTGTTTGTTTAGTATTAAATTATTGTAAACAAATCTAAAATATATTTAGTTGGGTTAGGCTAAAATAAATTGTTCTTGTTATAATAAGGTTAGGTAAGTTTTCTAAGAGACTTCTGGTGCAAATTTAAAAAAAATATACATTAACATAAATGAAAAATATATATCTTTAAACGTATAATAGAAAATTTCAGAAATGGCTTAATTTTAAATGAGTTCTTTCTAATTGACCAGTTTTGCATATTCGGCACGACATATATATATATATATATATATATATATATATATATATATATATATATATATATATATATATATATCCCATCGTCGTATCTTTTCCTTATCCATTTGTACACTACTTTTAATCTATCAGATAAAACTAAAGTTTATGATTAATAACTATTGTTCGTTGCATGTTTTCATAAATTTTCATATCGATGCTGTAGTATACTGACTGTTCTGTAGTATAGTGACTAATCTGTAGTACAGTGGCTTCTGTAGCAGGGTGGCCATTTTGTTGTATTACGACTATTCTTTAGTAGGGTGATCATATGTAGTATAATATAAAGCTAGTAATCTCTCGCTCCTTTTCAACAATCGGCAATACATTCAAAATTCTCTGTATGATTGTAACAACTAACCAGTTATCTGGATAGACTTGCTGGAGATATATTAAGCTACTTGTTATTGTAAGGCTGGTAAATAACTCAACAGGGCCTGTAGATTTATTCAGTAATATATATAAAGTTACTAACACAAACACTAAGTAACCTGCGACACTTTTTTTTATTTTGTCTATAAAGTGTTTATTCTGGGTATTGTCCACTCCTCCGCCGTAATAAACATTAGTTGGTTATTTAGGCTCGCTTCTGATACCTGACTGCTCATCTCCTCCTCCCTTTTGAGGTCCAGCTGTTATTTATCTTTTTGAGATCCACCTGTTCTTCATCCTCCTTTTTAGGTCCACCTTGTCATCTACCTTTTGAGGTCCACCTTGTCATCTACCTTTTGAGGTCCACCTTGTCATCTACCTTTTGAGGTCCGCCGGCTCTTCATCTACCTTCTATTCATTCCCTTCTTCAGAAACTCGTAAATGTACAACAATTTCACTCCTCGCTTCTTCAGATATACACCTTTTCGTCTCTTTCCGTCTCTAGCATCTCGGAGAAGCACACCTGTTCCTAAGAGCTCCCGTCACAATGTACACCAATCAAAATCAGGTGTACAAGCTGCACATGTAAACTGCTACATTATCAATATGTACCATCACATATTACATAAAAATATTACATGAAAGCTACAATACCCTATGAGCCCCAATCTGCAGTAAAACTCAAACACTCTCTACTAAAAAAAACTCGCAAATTATAATTATCACTATATAAATATAATGCTGGAGCAATGGATCTTCCTCCTACAGTGTGAGTTAAGCACTTGGCAATATAATAACAACGTCGCTATCCTCCAATTTGCGAAAGAAGGTGGAGAAGAGTGTCGGCGCTGCCGTTAAGTGTTGGGTAGTGACGAAGGCACAGGTGGTGGAGTCACAGGTTGTGGAGCAGCTGGTGATAAGAAAGAATCTTGGGCGTGGGCGTGAGTGATGCTGATTTGAGGCCCCAGTCACTCACCCCCACCACTACCCACGCTAAAAAAATGAAACCATCACTTAGCTGGCGATAATTCATGGTAGGGAGAAAAATCATTATTAACCAGCTAGTTAACTCCCTGGTATATTATACATGGACACCGGGCTAGGTAGCGGCGGCGGCGGCAGCAACAACCGGGCGGTGAGGAGCCAGAAGCAGCAACAACAATCCTCGCAGAGACGACGAGGAACTAACAGCAGCAGCAGTCGCAGATAACACAGACTTCGCCGTACCCTCTCCGTCAAGACATCAGCTTAGAAATAAGCGAGTTTGATTTACTTAATTACATATCTTTCGGCGAAATTTAGCCAAGTACGAACATTAAAAAAATCTTAAAATCTAAAAACAAAAACGTCATATTTTAAAAGAAAACTCGATACAGCAGCCGTCTGCGGCTGAGAAACAAAACTTTTTGTTTTCCAGTCATCCCGTTACGCAGGATGAATCTGACACGTGAGGTAATGAATCTACCAGCTCGGTATGGAAGACTTTAGTAGGGCGACGAAGACACCTTCAAGCACGGACTGCACTAAGGGTTCAACGGGTTCAACATCCAAGTCTGTCTCAACTGCCAACAGACCTAGAGTTACTATTATAATACACCCTCATGAGGATCAATCTCAATCACTGGAAATGAAAAGTATGAAGATGCGGAAATACATGGGAAGATTTTTATCAGCTGCATAGAACAGCCAATGGCCCGCGTGCACATACAAAAATAAATTAATACATAAAAATATATTTTACTGCTGATAAAACTACTTATATAAGCTGAGAGGATAAACTTGGAATAAAGACACTGGTAGGAGAGGATAATTTTAATACAACGTTTCTCCAAAAGCCTTGCTTTATAAAGTACACACGAACGAGTAAATACACCGCATTATAAGGCAATAGACCCAACCAATATGTACATTCCAATATTTTGCTCAATAGTTTTCAGCAAAACAGTGGAATGTACATACTGACTAGACATATTGCCCACAATATAATAAACTTGTCACGTCTTCCCCCCTCCTCCCCAACTACCACCACTAACTGACTTCACCACCACACTTCATGTCGCAATTTAATAACCTCATGTGTGAACTGCTCTTGCAATTTGATGACCTTGTAGTTTTGCTCAGCGTATTTGCTCATTGGTTAAAACGTTTTACTAAAGGGATCTTCCTGCTACCAGTGTCTTTATTCCCACTTGTCGGCATTTGCCATTGTCCACATAATGTAAACTCAAGAGAGTAAGAGAGAATAAGCTCACGGAAAGGAATAGAAAATAAACTACAAAAACAAGTTGAGAAGGGAACTTTTGAAGAGCTCGTCATGTGTTTTTTGGTCATATTTTTGGTATAATTTCGCACTCACATTTTTTGCTCATCCCTCGATAAGTTTAAAAACGACACACCTGAAGATCAAGTAGATGCATCGGCTCCTGAGATCACAAGGCTGCTTTTACTATATCAATTATTCCAACAAGCCACAGGCAAGAAGCAGCTCATAAAATCGGCCTGTGTGATGCAGGAAACTAGCCAGTTTTTTTTTTTTAAGCTCGTAGCTTGTTGCCACCAAACGGAACTCCTTGGCAGAAGAAAGATACAGAAAATGCGATCCTTAGACAAAATAAAGGCTCGTACTAATTTGTAACTGACTTTTTCTATCGTGTCAGCATTTTACATCACTTCTCTTCGTCCAAAGGAACACCTTGCTACAGAGTGATATTGATAATTTAGCGTAAACCTTCAATCAAATCTAGATCTTCCATCGTTAGTACATCACCAATGTACTTATGATGAAAATCTTACGATAATGCTCTACACAGAGCAAACTTTTATTTAAAAAAAAAAAAACTAGCTCTGCCTCTGCGTTTTTAATTTAATACTTTCGGCAGGACGGCTGTGTATGCCGGCACATCCCTCGTCTTCAGGTTAGCCTTGATTATGCTGTCGTTACCGTTAGATAGCTGATGATAAAATAAAAAAACTGGAGGTACAAAACAGTTCCCGTCTATTCAAAGCTGACACATGAGAAACTGGCATTAGGAAAAGCAGGGTCGAAAACCTTGGTCAAGTTCCAACAGAAATATTCCCAAACAACCCGCAGAAGGGAAAGGAATCTTATGACGACGTCTCGGTCCTTCCTGGACCATTGTTAAGTTACAACTGACGTGTAAATATAAAGGGACCAAAACTTTTCAATAACTTCCCTTCACACAGAAAATGAATTGTCAACAGATTCTTGGCTGTCTTCAGGAAAATTTGATAAGCTCCTTACGTCAGTTCCTGATCAGCTAGGCAGGTGCCTACTTTGGAATTAATACAGCCAGCGTCAACCTGGTTGATCAGGCCATCAACCAAGCAGAAGGCGACCACAAGGGCAGTGACCCCCGGAATAGGCTTCAGAAAACTTTCAAGTAATTCACATTGGTGTTGCATCTCTTGCCTAGGAATTTCATGCGATTGTTTTGCATTACTGAGTCACTTTACACTTCAAGTGGTTCCTCATGTTTGCATGTCCAAACTTGTTTATGAGAGAGAGAGAGAGAGAGAGAGAGAGAGAGAGAGAGAGAGACCTCTTTGCTGAATACTTTGCTACCAAAATGCAAGTTCCTGATCCAGCAAGGGACCCTCCTTGGCTAGCTGCAAGAACTGTGTCAAAACTGTCAGTGGTGACAATAAGGCAAGAGGAGGTGCATTTCCTTCTTAAATCGCTTGACCAAGAAAAGGCTGTGGGCCCAGGCAAGTTGAGCCCAAGATTGCTGAGATGTGCAGATCAGCTAGCAGCACTGCCTAGTACAGTGTAAATGGCCCTCTCTATGGTAAGAGGCAAATGTAGTCCCTGTTCACAAAAAGAAGAGCAGAGCAGAAATCAGCAACTACAGACCAGTGTCACTAATGTCAATCACTGGTAAGATCCTTGAGACAATAATCTCAAGACAAATGACAGAGTTTTTTGACTACCACTCACTACTTTGTGATCGTCAATATGGCTTCAGGAAAGGTTACTCTGCTGCTGATCTGTTGTTAAACCTCTCCACTAAGTGGCACCAGTCACTGGATGAATCCAAAGTCAGCTGTGTGGTAGCACTGGACATTGCTGGCGCTTTCGACCGGGTGTGGCACCAGGGCCTCTTAGCAAAACTTCAAGCACTGGGAATTGCAGGCTCTACGCTATTTCTCCTCAGTGATTACCTTCATGGTAGATCTCTAAGTGTAGTTCTCAATGGAACGGAATCAGCAAGACATCTTATTGGGGCAAGTGTTCCACAAGGAAGCGTGCTGGGACCATTGTTATGGAATGTCTACTTCAACGACCTCCTTCATCTTATTCCAGAATCACATGCATATGCAGACGACTGTACACTGACATTCACTTATCCAAGAGAAGAAATGCCAGCTGTTCTAAGCTACATCAATCACCAGCATAGAGCTATATCAGCTTGGGTAAATAGATGGCAAGTAACACTTGCACCTGAGAAAACGCAAATGCTGATCGTCTCTAGGCATCATGATGGTTATGCTGGTGCAGTAGTAAGGATGAATGGGAGGGTGTTGACACCTGGAGAAGAAGTTGATATCCTTGGGGTGAAATTTGACTCCAAACTAACCATGAAGAACCATGTTGTAAATCTTGCAAACAAGACAGCCAGGAAGCTTACAGCACTTCGCCGTATCTCTCATCTGCCTGACAGTAGGGGTTGCAAGATTCTGTACGAGGCACAAGTACGCTCACACCTTGAGTATGCTCCACTTTCTTGGTTTGCCTGCCCCCCCCCTCTCATCTGCGACTGCTTGACAGAGTAGAGAGCAGAGCAAGACGTCTCATCTCTCGCCTGGAACCATCCTGGATAGATCTGTCATTTCAGCAGAGCCTTCAACATAGGAGGGCTGTGGGTGGCCTTACTGTTATGTACAACGCCAACATTGTCAAAGTACCACACTTGGATCCACTTCGAGGACAGCGTGAAACAAGCTTTTATGCCGTAAGACGGGCAGAAAGCAGCAACTTCACTCTGGCTGTACCCTTCTCCAGAACATCACTCCATCTGAGATCATATATACCCAGGATGACTCGAGTATGGAGCACATTCGTACAGCATAATGATGTCAACGAGATAGTTGATCAAATGAAAATGCTGGCCCACAGATGGTTCCAACTTCATCCTGTTCCCTACTTGTATGTCTCATAACAATAAAAATGCTTTGAAATGAGCTGATGTAGGTAACAGCTCTTAGCTTGCCAATAGTTAGGAATCCTTAACCTGTAAATAGCTTGTCAATAAATCTAGGGATACTTAACCTTGTCAAACCCTGTGTAGAGAGAGAGAGAGAGAGAGAGAGAGAGAGAGAGAGAGCGAGAGAGAGAGAGAGAGAGAGAGAGAGAGAGAGAGAGAGAGAGAGAGAGAGAGAGAGAGAGAGAGAGAGAAACAGTGGAAGGAAGTACCAGGATAAGGTTCAGTCTTGGCCCAAGGGGTAGGGAGGGGATTTGTCGGGAAGGGAGAAGAGTGGGTATCGCCCTCTCACACCTGTTGACCCTAAAACACTGTGTGTTGGCTCCTAGCCATCACCCCACACCCCCAAACACCATATCCTCACCCTACCAACCTCACAGCCCCCCACTCAACCACTATCCACCTCACCTACCACCATGCCGGGTCATGGCCCACACCTCCACCAGACCCACGTAATACCACAACATCGCCACCTGTTCTACTCTACCATCAGCACCTGGTCTATCTACTAGTCGTAGCAGCAGCAGCGCCGACGCAGCTGTCAGCCAGTGTTATCAGTCACCGCCACCAAACCTACGCAACCACTTTTTTTTTTTTTTAACATGGGGCATCGGGCGTAAGAATACTTTCTTTTACGTCTCTCCCTGCTAGTAATCAAACTCGAGACATTCTGAACTCTGACAAATGAGCTACATTTTGTACATTACTGCCAATCATTTGTATAATAAGAACATTATCATCATTTGTCATCATGAAAGCCAATTTCAAAGTAAAAATGATAGGGGCCCTGGAGTTCAGGAATTAGTAAAACCAGTTAACAGAAGACAATTGACAGCAGAGGGTGAATCAGGAGACAATCGACAGAAAAGGGTGAATCAGGAGACAATCGACAGCAGAGGGTGAATCAAGAGACAATCGACAGCAGAGGGTGAATCAGGAGACAATCGACAGCAGAGGGTGAATCAGGAGACAATCGACAGAAAAGGGTGAATCAGGAGACAATCGACAGAAGAGGGTGAATCAGGAGACAATTAACAGCAGAGGATGAATCAGGAGCTACTGAGTACAGCAGGTGCCGTGACCCATGACCTGGTGGACAACACTAGGTGACTCGTGCTGCGCGCCACTTAGTGAGTCACATATCACCGGCCAGCAGGTGACCCACTTCAGAGAACAAGACGTTACTCAGAATACACTGGACACTCGAGTAACTTTAAAAATGTGTATATATGTGTATATATATATATATATATATATATATATATATATATATATATATATATATATATATATATATATATATATATATATATATTTTACCGCCGAGGATTTGATCCCTGGAGCCCGCAACTCTAACTACTATACTATGACAGTCTGTGTCAGATACAGTAGATTAGACAAATATACGAGTGACGAATAAGACATGTGTAACACCTGGTTATCTTTATTAGAGGTTTCACCTGCACGTCAGGCTTTTTAATCTAATACAGAGACATGACGATAGAGACTTTTATACTGGAGCCAGTGAAGAAAGTGGTTAAGTGCAGCAGTTGTGGACATCATCACAAGTGGGTGGGACCCACTAGTAGGAGTAGCTCATTCTTATAAGGTAGGTGTGATGCTCTCAACGGAGTTGAAGATTTTCTTTGTACCAAGATTCCATGGCAAAGTTTATACAAAGGCTTAAGGACAGACATACTTATACTAGATGCAGTAAAAGGGACGAGGTGTAGCAGACATCGTCATAGATGTAATACACGCATATCATCCAACCCCCACGCCAGACTCAACCCCACATTATCCACCCCCACGCCAGACTAAACCCAACATTATCCACCCCCCACGCCAGACAACTCCACACCACACCACATAGCACTGCCAGGTGCTGCTTACACTTTTTATTTTGTGCTGACGAGTTAATTAATTTGACAGTATTAGGCAATGCCCGATACTGCCCACATCACTCCCACACCTGTTCCTTTATACACCGTTACAAGAACATTCACTCCGTAAACAAACTTTCCTGTACAACTGGTCTTACAACGTGTGACCTTTTCACCGGCCCCACCTTCATCACCCTTCATATTTCTAATCCGCCTAAATCGAATCCCATCTGCACATGTGACGCTACTTACACCTGTTCCACCTACACACAGTTCCACCTTTACCTGCACCACCTACTTTTGTCAAATTTGAGTGCACACTCACCGATTTGTTTGCGGTGGGTCGATTCTCGGCTCCTAACCTCGTCTCCGAAACCACTCTGGTAGGTATTGCTAGTTCCTGATCTGAACCTAATCATACCATCGAAACTGTGTAATGTATACCTGTACTTATGACCGATTTCGAGGGCTTTTCTACTCTACCAGCCCAGGATTTCCTTGTTTAATGTCTGTGAAGTCAGGGTGTTGATGTTAGTGGCCTACTGACAGACACAGCCAGGCTGATCCGGCCTCTGGCGTAGGTAGAAATGCAGGTTTTGTTCCAACAATATTTCTAATATTTGCTGATAGTAGGTTGAGTCTTGGACCAGGACACCTCTGTTTTTCACTCGCTTTATACTGCCTCGCTTTATACTACTGCCTCCAATAGCTGTCATTCCAGTAAATTTGACATTCCACCCTGCAATACCTTCCAAAAGTATATTATCAAGTAACATAATATTCTTCGATCCAGAGAGTATATACCGTGTACCCTGAGACGTTCCCAGTAGTTTGCTTTATTGACAACGTTAATTTCCTCATACAGTCAGCTCTGATCTCTTCTCCTGCCTTGAACAGAACTGACAGGTAGCGAAACTTTTATTACGACGTTTCGTCCACGACTGGATTTTAATCGGGCACGAGAAATTCCAGTCATGAACAAAACCTCGTACGTTTCTCACTCCTTAAACACAGCTTGAGTACAGAATATTTTAGACCCAAGAACACAAGAAATTTTAATAGGACCATCGAAGTTATTAGGCAAAGTCAGTTCCGTTTCTTCCGTACATCTTATCTCTCGGTGAGTCTGTAAGGAAATTACCTGGCATGACTGCACACAACTGGTGAGGTAGGGCTCTAAACTGGGGCTTGGCACTCAATGAAGGACCATCACATGCTGCATGGCACCCCTGAGACGCCGCCACTCCAAATCAAACTTAATAGTTTGATAATGAACAAGATATTCACAAGTTTCAAGTGATATAATGCAATAAAACTTATAAATTACTTTCTTCTAATCTTATATATTATGCGTAACATATATAAAAGCTTGAGGATCTAATTTTGAGGAAGAAATTTTATATCTCTGACAAAGAATTGGGAAAAGGACATGTAATGTAATTTGAAGAAGATATACACAAACGTCCCTTTCTTAATGTACGATACAGTGTTTTCCTCGACCCACAACGTCTTAAAAGTGTTTCCTTATATTTACAACACCTTAACAATGTCCTCCTCAACCCACGTCATCTTAAAAAGTTACCCTCGACCAATAAACGTTCAGAGCACCGTTCACTGTAACAGGTGCACACGGGTCCTCTTTGATACCCGAGAGGACAAACAACAGACTCATTTTAACACCACTTGCCACCTCCAGTTCCACCTGGCGCTGGTGTTCGCTACCGAACCCCTTTTGTGGAGAAGTGGGCCGAGTCACCTGAAGTAATGCCAGCTTGACTCGCCGCTACCCCGTAATTTCACGCCAAGACTTCCCCGTAAATGAAGCAAGCAGCTCCACCAGTGATCCATTATGATGTCCCTAAAAGGCACCACTGCTCACCTACCACCACTATCGCCGGCCCACTACCACTATCACCTCCAACACAAACAATATTACAAGCAAATCGTTAATGACCACTGCCTGCAAAGCACTTTTACTGACACCAATATCAGGAGCCTTGAATCACCATTCTAATGTAAACAATGCAGGTCCACAAATTCTAGTATTCTCACCATAGAGCTGTTGTTACTGCCACTTTTTCTGTTGTTGTTGTTGCTGTTGCTGTTGCTGCTGTTGCT
This sequence comes from Cherax quadricarinatus, assembly GCF_038502225.1. Lineage (NCBI taxonomy): Eukaryota > Metazoa > Arthropoda > Malacostraca > Decapoda > Parastacidae > Cherax > Cherax quadricarinatus. Next base: position 29,680,128 of record NC_091324.1, on the reverse strand, counting down.
GTTGCTGCTGTTGCTGTTGCTGCTGTTGCTGTTGCTGCTGTTGCTGTTGCTGCTGTTGTTGCTGCTGTTGCTGCTGTTGCTGCTGCTGCTGCTGCTGCTGCTGCAGCAGCAGTCATCCAACTGTAATACCACACCTAGCATACAAGGATGCCATCTTTGTGTGCTGAAACATACCTCCTTCAAACATTTAAGATCAAATGATGTACTTGAGTCATTACTACTGGTGGTAGTTCTGTGGTCGTCACTTCATACATAAATTACTGTTCCTGCTTCCCACATTAACCTCGTGGTTTTCAGAAAAATAACAATCTTCAGCAAAATTTAACTTTATATTAGCTACACATCTCTGCTGATCCTTGTATTATGCTGAAGAAGTAAAGTCGTGTTTTACTTGATATGACTTCTCGTGATCCATTGTCGGTCAACAAGACTAAGTCAAGCGGCTATCTGTGTTTCTTATTTCCATCATTTGACACTCAATTTCTAAGTCTCGCCTAAACTTGGGTATGATGTGGCAGGAAGTGTTGTGTTCTGTACTATTTGTAACAAACCATGACACCTACAATGACTAGCCAAGCAATGCCTTCCCCAGAGACCTCTACCTACCTACCTACCTCTCTCTCTCTCTCTCTCTATTTAAAATATCCAAATTTATTCTAGTTTATCTGTAGATTAATATATAATTACTTCTTAATTTTATTCCTCTGCACAAATCTGAGTCTTGGCAAAGACTAAATATTAACAACTTTATTTGCCAGGAAAGACTTTAATAGAGGTTCTTAAAACTAAAGAACATACTCAGTTGCAAATATATAAAAACTAAGTATATATAACTCCAGACTGATATATTTAGAGATATCATTAATTATGAAACAGACAAAACATAATTTTGCCACGACCCTCCCAGGCCTGCGGGAGATAATGGTCCGCAAGACACCTTATTACTGTAGAAATATATTAACAATGTCAGAGCTTATGGTAGTGGTGGTGCGTGCAGCGGTAATGTGGTGCTAGCGGCGGCGGCGGCGGTGCTAGCTGTTGGCAGTGGTAATGGTTGTGATGGTGAGTAGTGGCGATGGTTGTGATGGTCTGAGTAGTGCTGATGGTGGTGAGCGGGCGTATGTCCGCCCCTTCCTTGTGGTGGGCGATGCATGTTTCAAGGTGACGCTTGGGTTGCGTAACACAGAGGAGAGGGGAAGGGCGGAGGGAGTAAGCACCATGCAACACTACGGTCAAACCAACCCAGGTTTCTCTCAGTGCCAAATCACACGACTACTGACGCTAGGTTGCCACGGAAAGTGCCACATAATGCGTCAATATCAACAAACGAACTAGCAGATTTACCCTTACCAATGAATGACAAAAAACAATCACAAATCAGGGTATACACAATACACAATCAGGGTAGTTGCCAAAAAATTGGAAAAAATCCCAAGGTGGTCCCAATATATAAAAAAGGACAGACAATGCACTGAATAGCAGGTCCGTATTACTAACATGGATACTGTCAAGTTTTGGAATAGATTGTAAAGAAAATAATATGGGAGCACTTGGAAAGGTTCTTTACTGAAAACCAACGCGAATTTAGGGATGGAAAATCCTGTCTTACGAATCTGGTGGAGTTCAGTGACAGTCACAGATATAAACCAGGACGGAGTTTGATAAAACTGCATCTTTTTGGAGGCGAAACTCGACCCCAGCAAACACAACTCTGTTAGTACAACCCCACCCCCCCCAACACACACAACCACGAGTCACAAGGATGTCAAGAAGTATTTCTTCTGTATCAGGGTGGTCAAAAAGGGGAATGATCTCGGCTATTAAGTGATGGAGGCAGGCTCCATACACAGCATTAAGAGCAGGTACGCTAGGGCATAAGAAGCTAGGAAGGAGTGAATCCGGAAAAAGGCAGGGTCAGTAGATAAGAAACGACTCTTGCAGCCACATATGTATAGGCGAGTACATAGCAAGCGCCACACACACACGCCCAACTCTCCATTAAAAAGTTTTCCTTATAATCTTTCTTATATCTTCCTCAACATGTTTTCCTGCTGTGTATTCTATCAATAAGAAAAAATAGTTTTCCTAAATAAATTTCATGTGCATGCAACATCATCTATATTCTATACTGTGTACCACACAAGTACCGATACATCGTTATTTAGTCAAGCATCATCTCTCTGGACAAACTGTTCTATGATCTACTCGTCACCTCTTTCGAGTGTCTTGTTACTCCCGTGGCCTTGAGTCTTAAACTAACCAACCACAAGAACTAGGTCTCCCATCACTCTCCAAGACATCATACTTTGCGTATCGAGTAATAACACGTGTCGACGACCCTCCATAACTTCAATTCCCGTGACTGTCTTCACTGTGGGCAACACTACACACCACTCCTGCCTTGCTGAGCGTCCGGTCATTAACCGCAGGTAACCCTACTTTCCAAATGACTGGCTTTATCAACCTGTTTACCTTGCAAGTAACATCAAGTGTATCTGACATCGTTGATATTCTATTATCACATGCTCCTGGGAGAGCAGCAGTACAGTCAGTACGGTGGGAGAGCAGGTAGTTTTTAAATTTGATGAGTTCTTTGACAATAAAAAAAAATACGACACGCATAAGAATAACAAAGATGAAATTAACAATAAGAAGCTACTAGTATGCGTACAACAAATACTATCAAAACAAGTTAAAATAATCGGTTTAAGAATCTCAGTAAATTGTCAACATATAACAACTCTCCTAACAGTTCCCAGAGATCCGTGTGGGAAAGCAGGTAATTAGCACAGCTGTTATGTCGTAGCGTAATGACATTCTTTCACCCTTTTCCCCAGCGGCTGGAACAAACTAGGTGCCATATAACTGAGGGAATGTGGTGGAATGGTCAAGTGTGAGAGTGAGGCTGGACATTGTGCCGGAGGGAGGAGACTGTGACCCTCGAGGACACGCTATGGAATCCCTTAACACCCAGGTGATTACTGATGACTTTCCACCCAAGTGGTAAGATAACTGCACCACATCACCTAATGTTTACAACACTAGCAGCAGCCACAATCACAATAGTAGCAACCGTGCTTGTCAGAATTACACCAGCAACATTACCCGAGAACACCCCAAAACTAAGAATTGTACCACCACACTGCACTACCACAACTGCTTGTTTCTAGGAACACGTCTCTACAACCACATATTTGTTTTTATATTAAAAAATAAAACTGAAGAATTTTGACGATGAAATATGATTTCCACCGAAAGGCAACCAATGTACTTACTTGTAGACGTTGTTGTTACGTGGGATGATCTTGCCCTCTGTGAACAACTTAGCATACTCGATCCCCTGGCTGATGAACACCTGTACAACACAAGACAACAGAGATAATTAACCTTCCTTCATTTCTCCTCCTCCACAAGGAAAGAAAACTTTTATGTAATTACATAAATTCCTTGATTTAAATTAGTTAATTTTCTCAAATATCACCTAGCTTGAGTGCAAAATAAGAACTGGGCATATAACAATATTTAGATAACCATGTTTCCTTGGGTAGGAAAAGGGTGTAATCTTGAGGTGGTACTATACTTGTTTTGAAAATTACACAGGCAGGGAAACATTCAGATAATTGCCACCAGTCTTTGATCAAGAGAGACATTAACTAAGAATAAAGACAGAATGAAATAAATCTCAAGTTGCTGGAGGAGCAAGAGATCAGAGGAAACATGATCACAATGTACAATATACTCATGGGTACTGGAATGGCGGACATGAACACAATATTTGTCACGGGAGGAACCAGAACAAGAGAATATATCTATTTTTTTGAATTGAGGTTTTCTGTTTTGAAGGGAAAAGCAGAAGTTTAGACATGAAAGTTAACACCCAACAATGTGCCGTAGTTTAGTAAACGAAGGCCAGTGCTACGATTCAAATTGTCCGACCTTCCACAAAAGTCTCATGACGACGCAAACTATACAACCAACAGAGATTTTTCTGTGCAAGGCAGTGGAAAAGAATGACGAGAAGAACTGAATCATAACCAATGGTAGGTTCTTAAGAGCCACAGATACTAAGCTCAACCAACAACCCCCACCCCCTTCCCCGCAGCACAACAACTAGCAAATGCATCATTTGTGTTTGAAAACGTACGAGGTCTCAAACCAAAGGCTTCTTCCCATGGAGTTAAATGTAATGCTTGCAGGTTTCTGCTCTATACCAACGTACAGAGAACTTTCACTCCAGTATACATTCAAACATCTGTACTACTGGGAACGCTGGAAGTTCCTTACTTATACTCCTTGGAATGTAGGCGAAAAAGGTACATCATAATTTACACCTGTAAAATCTTGAAGGGACTGATCCCAAAGTTGCACACTAAAATCTCTCTGAAAGCAAATTATTTGGCAGACTGTGCAAAGCACCTCCAATAAAAGCAAGAGCGTGACTGGTACACTTGAGAGAGCTCGACAAGTGTCGGAGGTCCCAGACTTTTCAACGACCTCTCGTTGGCATGAGTGAAAAACTGCCAAGAAGCGCCACAGAAACAAATACGTGGCAAGATTTAACAATAAACTAGATAGATACACGAGTAAAAATAATAAGATGCAAACTGAACATACCTCGCATAGGTCAGTAGGCCTACTGTAATGTTTTGTTTTATCTATATTTAATCATATGTAAGCATTATCTGTGTATAATCATTATATTGATTAATCTATAATCACTATCTATAATGAACAAAAGCGTTCTGTCTACTGGTCCCGTAGTAGCAGATAAAGGAGACTTAATTTATGATGAAGCAGATATGACAACAAATTTAAAATATATTCTTAGCAGCTGAATTTACACTAGAAACTCTGAATAATATTCCTGTAGCAACACTTTTTTTCGATATATGACCATTTGCTATAAACTTTAAACATGAAATAAAGCAGCATTAAGAATATTAAAAAAAATAAATGTTACTTTTAAACAGTGTATGCCAAGAATTTAAAAGATACCAGTTTTAAAGTGAATTTGTAAGACTGAGAATCTTACGCTATAAAAATACAATTTGTTTCGAAAACTGCTCTTATAAGTTACGAAGATGAAAAATTATAGAGTACTGTGCGTCCCGCTAATGCTCAAACATTTTGATAATGTCTCGTTTATCAAAGTGGTCTTGGTCTCAACACTGTGGTGACCTCGGTCTGTCCTCTTCTTGAAAAGCCTCACCTTCAACACTAACTCTAGAATTTCTTAACTGCACCTGACTTATTACGACAATACACATTATTATTATTATAATCAAAAAGAAGCGCTAAGCCACAAGGGCTATACAGCACGACAATACACAAATAACCCGCACATAGAAGAGAGGAGCTTACGACGACGTTTCGGTCCAACTTGGACCATTTACAAAGTCGTTCCAGTCACGGTATTGTGCCTTTTTTTTTTTATTTATTACGTCAACTTTGACTTCATTCATTTCTTTACTGTCATTAATGTATGTTCAGTCTTCAGTAGGTAGGGGTTCTATAATCGACGTGGTTTCTAAACCATAGTTTACCCATTATTTTTTTTAGTAGCTGGGATTTCTTTTAATTTCATTTATGGTTTTTTTTTTAAATTCCTCTGCAGTCAATATGTGCTCAGTGTTCACTATTTCTTTAACCAGAGCTTTATCTCGTGCCTCAGAAATCTGCTGTCTTTGAGCTCTGCTATTCTTAACATTCGCCTGTAGAGGAAGCGTCCCTCGCCACCCCCATCTCTCCCCCCCCTCTCTCTCTCTCTCTCTCTCTCTCTCGTTCGTAACTTGTATGTTATTGAGATGTGTGTCTGGAGCATACTTCAAGCGTCAATGAGCTCTTCCTACCGAGAAACTGGTTTAGAGCCTGGCTAGTTATATCATCTTCCCAGCGTATTTCATTAAGATCACTGTTTATTTGGTCCAAGTTGATGCTCTTCGCGTTGAAATTGATTTTGCTGAATTCGCCCTGAAATCCTCTACCAAAATACCAAATACAAATTTATATTAAAGACGACGGCAAAGACTAATAAGAAAACGAAGATGAGATTTAAAATTAAAACTTTTATAAGAAAGACGAAGAATAAGAGGGGAGGGGAAAGTGGAGATTTGTTTGCGTGTATTTATTTATTTATTTATTTATTTATTATAAATTTGTGCACACATACAGAGGTACAAAAAAATACAGATAAGAGCAGCATGCCAAAGCCACTTATACTATGCATAGCATTACGGGCTGGCTTAAAATTAACTTAAGATTAATTAAGCAATGATGAAGTCAGTGATAAAACATTAATGTAAACAGATTACTATAAAGCACAAGTGAGTATTACAAAGACAGGTCATATGAAGGATTCTGTTAGGTAGTGTATTTAAAAAATAATAAAGTTAGATTGGGTTTTAGGTTTAACATTTATGTGATATAATTGTGAGAAACATTTAAGATATACAATTTATAAGGTTCAGTTATTCAGTATTTATTTGGTTTTGGGTGAGTAAGTGATCTTTGAGTAGAGACTTGAATTTATAAACAGGTAGTGTTTCTTTTATATTTACAGGTAATGAATTCCAGATTTTAGGGCCTTTTATGTGCATTGAGTTTTTGCATAGTGTGAGATGAACACGAGGAACATCAAAGAGTGATCTGTGCCTTGTGTTATGGTCATGTGTTCTGTCTACAATGGTTTTAGAAATATTAATTAATTTTGTTTTACAATGAATGAAGAGAATTGTATGACTTACTTGGGGGTCGTAGTAGCGGCTAGTGTTTGTGAGGTCGACGACAAGGCCCAGGTTGACGCAGTGGTCCATTAGAGTGCGCGGGCAGAACCACTCGGCATGTCTCACCTTCTGCATAATAGTCTGCAAGGGAAACAACAAAATGTGCGTTAAAACAAACAAAAAAATCAAGAAAACATCTAGAATATGGTTAGTCAAACAAACTTGAAGGGTTTATCATCATACTGGTCCTGGGAGTTGTAAGACGAACTACGAGATAAACGAAGAATCTTGAACCTCAAAGATATAAACAAGGTACGCAGAATGTATGACAATGGCAGAAGGAACCGGAACATACAGACATACAACAGGACATTTTCATTGTGAGGGAGAAACAAAGAAATATGCTAGGGAGCCAAGTCATAGAGGCTCACTCACTCCATACATGGTTTCAAAAGCAGACAAAACAGATTCTAAGATGTTAAATTAAAATGGCTCCAGGCAACTGAAGAATAAGAGGCGGGACCCAAGACAAGTTGACACAAACAGGCAAGTACACGTACCAATATATTAAAGTGTTCACTTGCAGGTAATTGAACAACAATGGAAATGTCAATCCATGCTAACCGTAAGAGATTTCTTAGCTGTGTTCGAGATAATAACTGTCCCCATTATTTATGCAGAGGAAAGGGCTATTTAGCACTGCTGATATGCCCGTGACTGGTTTTGAGTTTTTTACTCTCATTATGGGTTTTAGATGTTAAAACATATTGTACATCAGATGCTAACATTGTGGACCACGTGTGACCATATATTGAACCTAAGATGTTAAGAACCTCAGATTTTAACATGTTAACAATGAGAGTATCATTCTCCAACTTTTCATTGGGTTCATTCCTCCGTATCTCTCACTATTCTGAGATATTTTAGTGTACTGATTACGGACCTGACCTTCGAATACCTTCTCTGTATTGATTATGAAAAACATCTGTTTTAGAGATTACTTTGAGCAATTTGTAGCATTACCAGTATTTTAGCTCTAAGAAAACAAAAGCATGATTTACCCTCTCATTAGCAAAGAAACTGACAATACATACATAATTAGTATCAACATAATTTTATAGCCTAGTAACAATTAAGCACAAAAATTCATTAAGAAACCCGATGCATTATGTGTAGCTTCCTAATGACGACGTTATATTGAAAAAAAAAAACCTGCAGATCATGCTTCATTACTTGTGCATAAATAAAGACGAGACGTTTAAAAAACATTTAATGACACTAATTTTTTTTTTTATTATCACACTGGCCGATTCCCACCAAGGCAGGGTGGCCCGAAAAAGAAAAACTTTCACCATCATTCACTCCATCACTGTCTTGCCAGAAGGGTGCTTTACACTACAGTTTTTAAACTGCAACATTAACACCCCTCCTTCAGAGTGCAGGCACTGTACTTCCCATCTCCAGGACTCAAGTCCGGCCTGCCGGTTTCCCTGAATCCCTTCATAAATGTTACTTTGCTCACACTCCAACAGCACGTCAAGTATTAAAAACCATTTTTCTCCATTCACTCCTATCAAACACGCTCACGCATGCCTGCTGGAAGTCCAAGCCCCTCGCACACAAAACCTCCTTTACCCCCTCCCTCCAACCCTTCCTAGGCCGACCCCTACCCCGCCTTCCTTCCACTACAGACTGATACACTCTTGAAGTCATTCTGTTTCGCTCCATTCTCTCTACATGTCCGAACCACCTCAACAACCCTTCCTCAGCCCTCTGGACAACAGTTTTGGTAATCCCGCACCTCCTCCTAACTTCCAAACTACGAACTCTCTGCATTATATTCACACCACACATTGCCCTCAGACATGACATCTCCACTGCCTCCAGCCTTCTCCTCGCTGCAACATTCATCACCCACGCTTCACACCCATATAAGAGCGTTGGTAAAACTATACTCTCATACATTCCCCTCTTTGCCTCTAAGGACAAAGTTCTTTGTCTCCACAGACTCCTAAGTGCACCACTCACTCTTTTTCCCTCATCAATTCTATGATTCACCTCATCTTTCATAGACCCATCCGCTGACACGTCCACTCCCAAATATCTGAATACGTTCACCTCCTCCATACTCTCTCCCTCCAGTCTGATATTCAATCTTTCATCACCTAATATTTTTGTTAGCCTCATAACCTTACTCTTTCCTGTATTCACCTTTAATTTTCTTCTTTTGCACACCCTACCAAATTCATCCACCAATCTCTGCAGCTTCTCTTCAGAATCTCCCAAAAGCACAGTGTCATCAGCAAAGAGCAGCTGTGACAACTCCCACTTTGTGTGTGATTCTTTATCTTTTAACTCCACGCCTCTTGCCAAGACCCTCGCATTTACTTCTCTTACAACCCCATCTATAAATATATTAAACAACCACGGTGACATCACACATCCTTGTCTAAGGCCTACTTTTACTGGGAAAAAATTTCCCTCTTTCCTACATACTCTAACTTGAGCCTCACTATCCTCGTAAAAACTCTTCACTGCTTTCAGTAACCTACCTCCTACACCATACACTTGCAACATCTGCCACATTGCCCCCCTATCCACCCTGTCATACGCCTTTTCCAAATCCATAAATGCCACAAAGACCTCTTTAGCCTTATCTAAATACTGTTCACTTATATGTTTCACTGTAAACACCTGGTCCACACACCCCCTACCTTTCCTAAAGCCTCCTTGTTCATCTGCTATCCTATTCTCCGTCTTACTCTTAATTCTTTCAATTATAACTCTACCATACACTACATATGACACTAATATAGTCATTAATTCTCGAGAACCAAGAAACCTAAATCTGAATCATTAATAACCTAACATAAAAACGCAGAGAACACTGTGTGTCCATGAGCTCTCTCTTGTACAAGATCATCAGCTTCTCTTGTACAAGATAGAGTCAATCATACACCACGGCAAGTTAGAGTATATCATGACAGATTAGCCAGTTCTCTCTAGACAGTTCTCTATCCTGGATATCTTAACATTCACATTAAAATGGAACAGGAATTACACGTTAATACCGATAAGGTGGAGTAAATTATACTTAGATGCAACGGATATCTTTATTAGCGACAACTTTCCGCCCACACGGTGGACTAAATCAAACCACTGTCCTAATAAAGCCAAATGTGTGGGTGAAATGCTGTCGTCAATAAAGGTACACTGCATCTAAGTGTTATTTACTCCACAACAAAATATTGTAGGTGAATCTCAAAGACCTTCAACGCAAGATGAAGATGGTCAACTCCACTCGCCCTTTCATCCCATTTATGACAATTTTCACTGACCCCCAGTAAGTTTCTGGGAATCCTAAGGTTCTGTTCCACCAAATGTGTGTGCTTGTTTTGCAGAGGTAAATGTTCAGAAATTGACTCGTTCTATTGTGCAAGAAAAAGAGATTTGTAGTTTTGGGATAAGTTAGCTAGTTCCTCTTGGTAAAGGTGATCACTGTTCGGTTACTTGTACTTCAGTTAATCACTGTCCTGGTTAACTGTTCCTTGGATGGGTTTCGAGAATTTCCCTACTTCCACAGCTCTGTCCTTGGCCAGGCTTGTTAAGACTGTATCAAGGTAGTCATTACCCTTGCTATTTATATTGTGGGTACAATGTGATGATAGCCATCGTTCAGTTACATCAGATCAAGAAGATAACTTTAAACAATTAATACTACATAGTTTTCGATACTGTTTCATCGAATCTGATAATTAAGATTTTCATTACTAATATAGTGTTGATAAAGGTATTCGGCTTAAACTGACTGCACATAATTTTGTGTCATAATTTGGTCTTAATGAGTTTTAATTTTAAATACAGTGGTTAAGTGTGACCCAGACAAAGCACCTGGAGGGACTACTCCTTAGGCCAACAAGTTGATGCTACCTTACTCTATAGTGTTTCTCTGTCAATATTTAACCACCCACTGGCATCCACAAGGTAGTGTCATCCAGAGTACCAAGTCATCCCTCAAAACCAGCTGGGTACCACCTGGGCGCAACTACCCACTCGTCCTACAAGTCCACGTGGGATTTAACAAAACTCCTGCCGAGACGTATATCAGAGGTGGCGCCAGAGATGTCACCTGAAGTATGCCACCAAGGTTGCCTCTGCCAGGTACCCGCCGAGTGTGTTCTTTATGGTCTTCCAGTTACTGAGTAACTGGGCCGTCCATCAGGCGCCGTGACAGCGGCCACTTATGCAATCATTCTCGCCTGATCTCGCCACAAGGGGCCACCATATGCAAGTATTTTTATAGCACTTCAGTGACTAAAAAAATTATACGTGTTCGTTTGCTATGTCTTTGTAGGTGAGATAGTTTTATGGCATAGGTGTTTCTGTGTGGCAGCATGTGCCTATAAGCAGTGTTCTTACGCTTGGGTGTATGTGCACGCTTGGTTGTGTGTACGCCTGAGTGTAGGTGCGACTGGGTGTGTATACGCCTGGTTGTATGTGCACCTGGGGGCACGTACTTGAGTTAACTTATAAACATAAATAACTACCAATTTAAGAGTGAGATCAAGTGTACATGTGCAGTGGAGCGAGCATCAGTGTGTGGTGAGCCAAGGTAATGACAGTAGCAGCAACAGAAGCAGAGAAGCAACAGCAGCATTAACAGTAGCAATAGGATAAGCAGCAACAGCATTAGCAGTAGGATAAGTAGCAGCAGCAGAAACAGCAACAGTAGCAAAAGCAGCAGCAACAAAAACAGCAGCCATGTGGCTGTTAACGTGCTCTTACATAACAAAACTGGGTACACCCATAGTGTGCCACTACACTCTTATGCATCAGACAGGCATTCTTAAAAAAAAAAAAAAAGAATACCTGGCTGCAGCTATGGAGTTGTGAAGTGGAATGATAATGGTAGTAGTGGTGTTGATAACGTAGCTGGTAGTCATAGCGTAGGTGGTGATTGCGTAGGTGGTGATTGCGTAGGTGGTGATTGCGTAGGTGGTGATTGCGTAGGTGGCGATTGCGTAGGTGGTGATAACGTAAGTGATGGCGTGGGTGTCGATAGTATAGGTGTTGATAGCGAAGGTGATGGGGTAGGGGGTGGTGGAGAAGGCGGCAGGGGTGGTAGCGTAGCTAGTGATAGCGTACGGGATGGTGGAGGATGGTAGCTTAGATGGTGATTGCGTAGGTGGTGGGGTGGTAGCGTAGGTAGTTGGGGTGGCGACTAAGGATGATGGTAAGCTAAAGGATGGGCGGCCCCACCACCCATCTGAGGGGTGAAGGGGAGCGAGTGGGCGGGTCTGTGGGTATGGGCGTCGCCGCCCGCACGCCACACTCATCACCACCGCCCATATATCACTGGCCACTTTTATGTCAGCTAACGTTTCATTAATATCCAGTTATGTATGTATGAGTAACTCGTTGTGTCGTGGGCCCTCGTGGGCACCCTGTGGCGCAGGCTCTCGTAGGTAACTTTGTCGTGGGCCCTCGTGGGTAACGTGTGTAGTGGGCCCTCGTGGGTAAGCGTGGGGAACTCCTTGAGGAGTGAACTCTCATTCTTGAAGAAACTCCTTGGGAAGCGAGTTCTCACTCCTGAGGTGTGATGACAAGACGGGCAAGTGAGGAAGAAAGATCCCTCTACTTTCGTAGATTAAGATGAAAGTATTTAACGCTACATGTACAGCTACTGTTTGTTCAGTTCACACCATGATCTTGATAACCTCTTCCTTATGTTGCCCACACTGACTGCACGAGGGCACCCCCCCCCACACCCACCCACAAGCTTTAAGAAACCTAAATAAAGCGTCATTCACGAAGCTGTATACGGCGATATGATAACGTACAAAATATTGAGAGGAATTGACAGGATGGAGAGAAACAGATTGTTCAAGAGACGGGAAACAAGAGCACGAAGGCACAGCTGGAAAATGAAAACAGTCACAGGGATATTAGGAAGTATATCTTCAGCCTTAGAGTCTGAAAGTGGAACGACCTGGATAGTGGAATGATAGAGACAGGATCCATACACAGCTTTAAGAAGAGGTGTGATAAAGCTCTTGAATCATGGAGTAAATCCAGTAGAGGTTAGCGAAGAGGCAGGGCCAGGAGATGAGACTGGAATCCTGCTACCACATACAAGTGAGTACCTACATATTTACACGCATACTTACACACCTCAAATGTAGACTTGGATTTCATGAATTGCATCGAAAGAATTGCGTTCAACAATAAACATCCATTTCATTTAGTCACTTTTCATCAAAAAACTACCCTCAGTTTTTGTAGTATATATAACCTTCGTCTTGTTCTCTTGAAAACCAAGAAACTTCTTCCTATTCTGTCATCACAATGGCCTAAATTCTCATCACCTGTCAACCCACTTTTAAAGTATTCTGTCTAAACAATACTTAAAGAAAGATATCCAGGGAAATACAACGTTTTTCCCACACAATAAACATTACCACGCCAAACATATAAGCCTGAACAGGCAGACTGGATATATATATATATATATATATATATATATATATATATATATATATATATATATATATATATATATATATATATGAACAATGATGGTATTTTTTACCATTTCTCTCCACGTCCATAAAAAAAATTGGGTAAGGTTATTCCACGCGCCAGGCGAAAAACAACAATACCTAGAAGCCATGAAATAAAGGATAATGATTATGAGGACGTGTCAAGGGTCTCCTCCTTAAGAAGTTTACAGTGTCATCAATAAGTCATCTTTTATTGTGAGTAAATCTTGACAATCACCAGGCGCAACACTTGCCTCGCGTCTGATACGTAAAACAATCATCTGGTGGCCGGTTTTCTATCACACGTGATGCCCTGGGTGACATCTTCCTCGCCCCGGGTACTATCACACGTGATGCCCTGGGTAACATCTTCCTCGCCCCGGGTACTATCACACGTAATGCCCTGGCTGCTTCTTCCTCGCCCCGGGTACTACCACACGTGATGCCCTGGCTGCTTCTTCCTCGCCCCGGGTACTATCACACGTGATGCCCTGGCTGATATTTTCCTTTAAAGGCTTTTGAAAAGTTTTCTATTCTTGCAGCCCGGCCCATTTGCCGACTTACCAAACTATACCTAACACACCCTCAACATATATGCAATCACTCCATGATCATATATATCAAATACCTTTGCAAAATCCGTAATTCTGTCATAGTGGTTTCACAGCTGTGACAAGAATGATCTTCCGCTTTAAATCCATGTTGGTTTGCGTTGTATAGGTTATACTGTTCCATAAAGTTTATAATTTGATGTCTCGTCACCCTTTCAAAGACTTTTGATGTGCGATGTTAGGGCTACTGGTTTGTAATTTTTAGCTAGTGCTCTACTGCCTCCTCTTTGCAAAGGAACTACACTCAGTGTCTAAAAGCATGTAGACATGGTCAACAGGATCAGTTGCTGGTCAGACCGAACATCAATATAAGGAAGAAGTGTGATTTAAGTTACTCTGACCATGGAATGATTATAGGTGACAGACGGTGTAGTTTGAATATCTCAGAAACTGCTGATCTGGGATTTTCACTCAACAGAGAGCGGCAGTTCCATGGGCAAAAACGCCTTGTTAATGAAAGAGGTCATAGGAGAGTGGCCAGACTGGTTCAGGATGACAGGAACTCAAATAGCCATGTGTTACAACAGCGGTACGCAGAGGAGCATCTCTGAATGTACAAGTCGAACCTTAAAGCGGATGGGTGACAGGAGCAGATCACACTGGGTTTCTTTCCTGTCAGCTAAGAACAGGATACCGAGGTTACAGTCGTCACAGGTACACCAAAACTGGATATTTCAAGACAGGAAAAAGCGTCATCAGGTTTAACGAATCCCGATTTCTGCTGAGACATGTAGAAGGTTTACCTGGAGAGGGTTTCGGGGGTCAACGCCCCCGCGGCCCGGTCTGAGACCAGGCCTCAGACCAGGGTCAGAATTTGGCGTAAACCTTTGAGATGTGGTGAAGTGGGATTCACAGCATGAATTTGCAGCCGACAAATCATCAGCAAATGCGTGATGCTATCATATCAACATGGACCAGGAACTAAAGATTTTTCCAGCACCTTGTTGAATTCAGGCTGTTTCGGGGGCAAATGGAGCTCTATCCAGTGCTAGAAGGATGTACCTAATAAAGTGGCCACCGAGTTTATGTCCGCACTCTTAAACCCTCTGGGACTCCGCCTGTATCTAAACTTCCTCCAAAGAATACTGAATATCTGTGTTATTGGAATTTTGCTCTTCTTTACAAATACTGAATTCCAAGAATCCGGTTCAGGTGTTGCATGAGTGGACATGTTTTCTATTTCTTTATCATTTTTTCCCTCCATTTCATCCCTCCCTCCTCTCTTGTACGTGTATCTGGCAATTTCTCCATGAAGAATACCCTTTTGTGTTCATTGTTACCAATACGTGTGTTATATTCCTCCACACTTCTCTCCGTCTCGCAGATGCAAAATATATTTTCCTTCTTCAATATCGTCACTTGCGCTTGGTGACACTTCCATGCATGACAGATAACATTTCCCATGGCGGAGAAAACACACACTTCTTATTTTCCTTTGAACTCTTATAGTTTGTACAGTTTCAGTCACGATTTATATTTCCCTTTGTTTACACTTTGTATCTTCTACAACAATGTACTCAATAGAAAAAAAAAAAGTTTGCTGATAGCATTTAGACCGAAGGTGATCTCTGAAGAAATGCCCTGGGTGATATCTTCCTCGTCCCGGGTACTACCTCAAGTGATGTCCTGGGCGACATCTTTCTCGCCTAGCACTCTCCTTTAAAATTCCTTCCTAATTCCGGAAGATAGTGGCCAACCGCAGGTGGCCACAACGCCCGCCTGGCCTCGCCCGTGTCAGGCGTCACGGTCACCGTAGGTTCCTGTTATCTTATCGTGATCCGCTATCCTGCCAGGGAAGGCGACGAAGGGTACAGGCTTCCTCAGGTTCCTCACACCTTCACCACAACACTACAGTGCCTCAGTCTCTGGGTAACTCGCGTTCAACAGTCTACACACTCATTCAAAACTATTTTATTAAACTGTGTAAACTAAAGGTGCCATATGAATATAGAGTTAGCTGAGTAAGTTCAAAGTCTTTTAACTGCACGAGGGTCATTAAGACTGCATTTACTTGTACACCACCAATCAGAATATTGTTACCCCTAAAATAAAGGATTAACTATCAGAGGATATACAATGACCAAAACACATAGATAGTGATTATTATAAATACTGTACGGAGCACTGTTCCTGGCAGTCATTTATAATCAAGGCGCTGTATGACCACCGCGTGTTTAGCGTGTCCCCAAGAATATAACGGTAATAATAATAACCCATGCACATGCATCATTTTCTTATATTCTTCCTCAGTAACAATAGTTTTAGTTTCAAGAACTACTAGGGCAAAGGCAGTGGAAATTAGAACTAAGCGCGAGTAAAAAAAACAAAAGTATTCTGTATTACTTATGGGATCAAGGAACCTAGGTAGTGCGGAACATCTAGAGAGAGAGAGAGACCGAGCATTAACAAGCGGAGTAGGGAAGGTAGTGGTAAAGGCAAGTAGTAAAAACAGCAGTAAGAGGAAAAGAGAAAAAGATAGGGGAGAGGGACAAGGAGAGATGAGAAAGGTGAGAAAGGTGATAGGTGAGGCAGGTAGAATAAGAGGTCGCGGCCCCATCAAGTTAGGGTGTAGCGTGAGATAAAAGCAGGTGTTGGGGGGGGGCGGTAGCTGGGGAATAGGGGTAGGGGTATGTGATGGAGGGGGGTCTTGGTAGTTCTGAGCGACTTCTCGTGTCGTTCACTGCTTGTGGTCGCGCTCACGCTGGCTACGGCTCACTGATCCCTATTATATATATATGTGTGTGTGTATGAATGTGTATATAAATTTGCGTGTATACACATAGAATCAGTGTTAATTCTCAATATTTCCTAAAAGATAAATATACACTGAAGCTTTTAAGGAACTCTGAGCGACAGTTACTGATATTTATTAAAGTCCTTCAAAAATATGTACGCCTTTACTACCATGTCGAAGCACAATCAGTGAGCAGCATAGTAAGTGGCTTGAGTGAGGCGTTTGTTATGGCTGCCAGAGAGGCAGCGAGAATCTGCCCGTAGCTGCCAGAGAGGCAGTGAGAGTTTGCCTGTGACTGCCAGAGAGGCAGCGATGATTGTGGCTTAACTACCAAAGAGGGAGTCATAATTGTGGCGTGGTAGAGAAGTGATAATTGTGGAAGGCTGAGAGGATGTCATGATTGTGGAGTAGCAGGCAGAGAGGAAGTAATGACTATGGCGTGGCAGGCAGAGACAAGCCACGGCCTGAGGGACCTTAGTGAGACAACAGGTAAGTGTCTCCGTCAAATATATCGTTGTGGAAGGCACACGAAGACTCTCTGGTGGACAGCCACGTCGCCACAACCGCAGCCGTCACAGCTGCAGCCGCATCCATTACAGCTACAGCCGCAGCCTCTACCACAAAAGCTGCAGTATCGGAAACATCGCCATCTCCATAAGCACCACCACCAATATCATACTGTAAACACGACCATCACCAAAAACGATCACCACAGGCTTGTGATCACCACTTCTAATTGTTACACGAGGCACTAGAACCTCCATCCCCTGCCTTAACACAAACGACTCCCAGTTATCTAAGTACCCGTCAAACGCCACACTTGTACATATGTTTATTACTCAAACCTTGACTCCTCAATAACAAATCTCTCCGCAGTCAGACAGCCAATCAGATGCCTGAGGAGACAGACCTTACTTGGGGTGCCAGATATTACCTGAGGAGCCAGACCTTACCTGGGGAGCCAGGCACACGACGAGTCGCCTGCCTGTATGCTGACATACTTTTCCCGCTAAAGAGCCTAACTAGGCAATACACAACAATAAAATGACTTTTTCAATAAATTTCCGCTCATTTTCTTACTGCAAAACTGAAATTTGTAGAAAATAACATAGTAAACTAAATGAAAACGATAAATAAATCTTCAAAATTTATGGGAAAAGTGGGTGGGTGGGGAGGAGGTGAAAGATGGGACTGAGCAGGACATCTTCCGCCTTAATACCTGTATGGTAATGTTGAAGTCCGAGATGGTGTTGAAGGAGGATGAATTACCATCTCGAAATATTGGTAATCCCCAAGTAATAGCAACTGCAGCTCTGCTGGAACGAAACCCTAGAAGCTGCTGTACAGCTGATAAACCTTCAACTTGAAATCTTCACTACCCTACCGAAGTCTCCCAGCTCAGATCCTTGGAAAGTAACAAACAACTTTTAGCATAATCTTGTTTACATCAATTATTTTGTAAAATACTTAATACTCATCTACAACAGATATCTTCATACTTTATCTGCTATCTCAGTACTCATGCTGACTACTGTTATCTTAGTAATTTCTATTACAATAGCAGGAAATCGCTCGTTAACGATATTATAAAAGAAAACACCGAGGGAACTTAGTAAACGCCAAGTTTCTCGATGAATATTTTTCAACTCTTGTCCTGAGGCACGATGAAAGAAGGCGAGGGGGATGGGAAGAGGAAAATGGCAAGGAAGAGGTGGAAAGGGGTAAGGAAAGGCAATACTAAAGGAACGTAAGCACACACAGTATTCCCTCCCCCCCTTCTGTTATATATATTTTTTGACCAAGTCTGATAAACTTGTATTTCGAAAGCTAGCTTAAAGCGAGTTACAAATTAACAAGTCTCCCCTTCCCTTTATTGAATATACCTTTGAAGAGTTTCGAGAGTTTCACTATTCTCGGAGCCCGGCCATGGGCCAGGCTCGTCTGGTGCTTGCCTGGTCAACCAGGCTGTTGCCTGGCTAAAGAACAAAAAAGGCACAATACCGTGACTGGAACAATACACAAATAACCCATAAAACTCCTTCCCAGTGGACTGCCAAATTAGTACATATATCCAAACCAGCTCAATTAGCAGTCATTAAAAAAAAAAAAGTTCTACCCTCAATAAGTGCATTAAAATTTCTATAAATATTTGACTCAAAGGACACAGGGACCGTTAAGCAAAAGTATAGTGTAAACTGTACACAGATCTAGCAAGCTATGGATCTTGATTCTGAGGACATGTACATAACCTTCACGACTACGACAACTACTACTACAACTAACCCATCTCTTTGGGAAGGACCTACTTCCACTGGGGAATCCCGCCTACCAGTGACTATGCCCTCGTCTGCTACACCTGACGTTACTATATAAGCGCCAGGCTCCTTTCTTCTGCTTCAGAATTCAGCAATTCTGGCAATACTAGCTCGGAAGGGAATCAAAGGACGCCTCCTGGCCTGGATAGAGTCCTACCTTAGGGGCAGGCAGGCCTGTGTCAGCTTTCAGGGACACTACTCTTCCTTTAAATCCCCAGAAAACGGTACGCCACAAGGTGTGCTCAGTCCTACCCTGTTTAACATCCTTATGCAGGAACTTGTGAGCCTTCCCTTTCATGGTGGTACACAGCTCCTCAGCTATGCTGATGATCTTGCACTCGTAGTGAATGGGAAAGGCAATTTAGAACGACAGGCTCAGAGAGCTTCGGACCTAATTACGCAGTCTTGCAAGGAACTAGGCCTCAAGATCTCGGCCGAGAAATCTCTTGCAATGATGTTCAAGGGACCGGATCCTGTGAACAGATTACGTATTCAGGATATAGAACGTGAGTGGACAGGCTCCTACCTGTACTTGGGAATCTACAGAAACAGGCCGAGTATGTCAGGTCACGTGCTCTACTCAGACTCAACGCCATGAGAGCCATGACGAGGCACCGTGCAGGGGCAAGCAAAGATGTACTTCGCTTGTACTATATACAAGCTATACGCTCGCTCATTGACTACGGTGCACCGGCGTTAGCTCATCTCTTCCCGCAGAGCAGGCGATAAGAACTATGCTTGGGGCCCCCATCTGGACCAACACAGTATGTCTCAGATCTGAGGCCCGGCTTCCTTCCTTGGCTGACAGAGTAAGATACATAAACGCCTGCAAAGTGGCCACGATTCTGCACAGGCAGCAAGGTACCCCACTAAGGAGACGGATATTGACAACCATGGCACAAGATCCCACACTCTTCACGGACTACTCCTGGATTCGTTCGTTTTGTGCTGCTGGGCGGAAGCTGCTGCCTATACAACTACTCCTTGAGAAGAGTTGTGACCTTCCTGTTGCTGGGTACCATCCACCACCTCCCTGGCGCCCAGATCCAGCCGATGTTTGCATCATGCAGCTACCCATCTCTAAGTGTCTCTGCAGTCAAGACACCCTCAGCAATCATGCTGAGACAAGCATGGCACTGGCAGAGGGAGGCACATGTGCAGTGTATTTCACAGATGGTTCTGTCGACCCTGACAGGAAGAGAGCAGCAGCTGGACTGTACCACAATGGTCACACACAAGGCTGGCGACTCCCTGACCACTGCACGATCCTTCAAGCTGAGCTGGTGGCGATTCAGCAGGCATTGTCACATGCCCTACGACATCGACTCCGACCTGTCATGCATGTTGATTCCACCTCTGCAATCAATGCCCTCTCCCATCCTCAACCACAGGACAATGTTCACCTCATCACATCGATCCTGAGCATAATGACAGCCTTAGAAGTTCAGGGTAACAGATCGACACTGAACTGGATCCCCAGCCATGCTGGCATCCGGGGAAATGAGGCGGCAGATGATGCAGCCAAGGCAGCAACAGACTATCCACATGTTGGGATTACTGTCCCAAACAGCCTACGACAGACCAAACTGGTGGCTGCCAGAGCCATGAAACTTATGGGGGAGGTCTTAGGTGATACCCCATCTCAACAGTGGTACCGAGCAGCGACTCAGGGAGAACCCCCTCCATATGATAGAAGCTGGTCCAGAGCGCAGTGTACCGCCATCCATCGGCTTCGTTTGGGCTTTCCCACAGCCAAGATGATGGTAGACAAGGCTGAGGAGATGTGCCAGTACTGTCAGCACGTTGTCCAGCGGCCCCTAACACACTATCTTCTAGAGTGCGAAGCTACTGAGACACTCCGCAGGCAACTAGGGGTGATATTCCCTCCCGAAGAGGACCCAGAGATGACTGCGGCCACACTAGTGTACCATGGGGTCAACGAACCAGACAAGCTGTTACCTGTGATAATGACATATCCTCCTCCTCGCTAGTGTCCATAGTTACATATGGTTTCGCTTATGAGATGCACCAGTTGAACTGACCAGAGGGGCGCTTGAGCGGCATGCGTCGCATTATTGTGGAAACCTTTCTCCATCGGGAGCCAGAGACGGGTCATCGCAAGATTGGGACCCGTGCCAGGACTATGGTCTTGGCGAACATTATACATACATACTTCAACTCCATATTGTTTCAAACTTTGGAACAATGCTCTTCTCCAGACTGAGGGACTGACCACCTCAAAACTTTAAGGGTGATGGACTGATTACATCGTCAAGTCTCTTCTGCTTCTATCAACTTTTCTGTACTCGACTGAAGAAGCCTACTGTGTAGGCGAAACGTTTCGAAATAAAGATACCTAACTGTTGCATATGTGTCTTACCTAACAACTCTTGGATAAATTAGACACATGTGCAACTCTTGGGTATCTTTATTGAGGAAACGTTTCGCCACACAGTGGCTTCATCAGTCCATACACAGGAGAAACTTGAAGAACAGGAGGAGAATGAGGTAATCAGTCCCTCAACCTTGAGTCGATGTGTTCAGTCCATCAATCTTGAGTAGAATACGGCAGATGAGCGGAGAAGCAGCTTATAAACCGTATGGCAGGAGAGGTGTAGCAGTCATAGGTAGTGTCACATTTGTTCAATGTGGAAGTAGGTTGTGCCCAAGAATTAGGCAAGCGAAGAATTCCTAAGTATTAAGATCCCAAGAAGTTGCAGTGTCTGACAGGTTTGTCAGACACTGCAACAGAGTCTGTTTGGGTAGAGTTCGTGGAGGGTCAAGAAAAACTAATTCTAGGTGTAATATATCGACCTCCAGGCTTGGATCACGATAGAGGGAGACTTCTTTGGGACGAAATTGTTAGGGCTTCTGGACACAGTAACATAGTCATAGTAGGGGACTTTAACTTTAGTCAAATTGACTGGAATTCTTTGACAGGTAATCTAGAGTCCAGTGACTTTATGGAAACAGTTCAGGACTGTTTTCTGAAACAGAGTGTAACTGAGCCTACCAGGGGTAATAATTTGCTAGACTTAGTCTTGTCAAATAAGAAAAACACTCGTGAATAATCTGGAGATCACTGAAGAGCTTGGCGCAAGTGATCACAAATCCATCACTTTTAGCATTAATTGGGAATGCAAGAATAATGATAATACAGTAAAAATCCCTGATTTTCGTTCTGCCGATTATAATGGACTTAGGGAACATCTGTCTAATCTTGATTGGGGTTATCTAGCTAATGATTTTATTGACGATAATCATACTTATGAATATGAAGGGATCTGCTTTTATGATTGTTTTCTTAATAATGTACACAGTGCCCAGAGTATATACATTCCCCAGAGAGAATTTAGGTCTAACAATAACGATCCCAAATGGGTTAACAGGAGGCTAAAGCATCTATTAGGGGAGAAAAGGGGAATTTATAGGCGCATCAGAAGAGGAGAGGTTAACCTTACTGACCAATATGTTCAGCTTAAAAGAGACGTAAAAAAGGCGATTAGAAAGGCTAAACGTGACTATGAAATTAGAGTTGCTAATGAATCAAAGACTAATCCAAAGGGGTTCTTTCAAGTGTATAGGACGAAGGTGAAGGAAAAAGTAGGACCTCTGAAATCTGGGAATGGACAGCTGACGGATAATGAACTGGAAATGTGTTCCTTATTTAATGACTATTTTTTGTCAGTTTTTACACAGGAAGATGTAAATGAGATTCCAGTAATTAACAATTATTTAGTTCCTGATGAATTTAAGTTAACTAATATTACTGTCACGAGGGACATGGTTATTAAACAGATAGACAAACTGAAACAAAATAAGTCCCCGGGACCCGATGAGTTGTTTTCAAGGGTACTTAAGGAATGCAAGATGGAGCTTAGTCAGCCATTAACGAGTGTATTCAATGCGTCCATCCTTACCAGTGTTGTGCCAGAGTTGTGGAAGATGGCTAATGTGGTTCCTATATTCAAATCAGGGGATAAGTCCACTCCTTCAAATTACCGTCCAATAAGCCTGACATCTATAGTGGGCAAGTTATTAGAATCAATTATAGCTGACATTTTCAGAAGTCACCTTGAAGAGCATAACTTGATAAATGAATCTCAGCATGGATTCACGAGAGGTCGTTCCTGCCTGACAAACTTACTGACGTTCTTCAATAGAACATTTGAGGCAGTTGACAGTGATAAGGAATATGATATTGTTTATTTGGATTTTAGTAAAGCCTTCGACAGAGTACCTCACAAGAGACTCTTAAGAAAAGTGGCAGCTCATGGTATAGGAGGTAAAGTTCTAGCATGGATTGAGGCATGGCTTACCAATAGAAAGCAGAGAGTTACCATTAATGGAGTGAAATCTGAATGGGGATTAGTCACTAGTGGCGTTCCACAAGGATCAGTTTTAGGCCCTCTCCTGTTTATAATTTACATTAATGACCTTGATGAAGGGATTACTAGTGACATGAGTAAGTTTGCTGATGATACAAAGATAGGCCGTATAATTCACTCTGAGGAGGATATCAATGAACTCCAGGACGATTTGAACAAATTAATGTCTTGGTCTGAAAAATGGCAGATGAAGTTTAATGTGGATAAGTGTAAGGTACTTGCCCTTGGTAATGAAAATAACCCTCGAAGCTATAATCTAGGTGAAGTAGAGCTTGGTCATACAGAATGTGAAAAAGACTTCGGAGTCATGGTAAGCAGAAATCTAAAGCCAAGACAGCAGTGTCTTAGTGTGCGCAACAAGGCCAACAGATTACTTGGATTTATCTCAAGAAGTATAAGTAACAGAAGTCCAAAAGTTATTTTACAGCTCTATACATCACTAGTGAGGCCTCATATAGATTACGCTGCTCAGTTTTGGTCCCCTTACTACAGGATGGACATAGACTCATTAGAGAACATACAGAGAAGAATGACTAAAATGATTTACTGTGTAAGGAACCTCCCGTATGAAGATAGACTTAAAGCCTTAAATCTCCACTCTCTGGAGAGGCGTAGAATGAGGGGAGATATCATTGAAGTGTATAAGTGGATGACGGGCATAAACAAGGGAGACATTAATAAAGTACTGAGGGTGTCGAACCAGGTAAGAACCAGGAATAATGGATTTAAGTTGGATAAATTTAGATTTAGAAAGGACATAGGTAAGTACTGGTTTTCTAACAGAGTTGTAGATGCGTGGAACACCTGCCTCGTATGGGCCAGTAGGCCTTCTGCAGTGTTCCTACATTCTTATGTTCTTATGTTCTTAACCACTTGGCCAGCTGGCTCTGAAAGGTTCACCCAACCAGGTATATTTCTATACACCATAGGGAGGTTAGCATGGGCCACCACGAATGCATTTATGGCCACAGTGGGTGGTACCGAGAGAGGAAGATGACCAACCAACCTCTCCAGAGATTTCAACGTGAGACAGGAAGTGACCCACTCAGAACACCAGGAAGTGATCTATGCAGAACATTAGGAAGTGGCCTATCCAGAACACCAGGGAGTGACGCCCCCAGAACACCAGAGTGACGCACCCAGAACACCAGTGTGACACACCCAGAACACCAGAGTGTGACACACCCAAAACACCAGAGAGTGACGCACCCAGAACACGACTCACCCACAATGCACACCTGCAGTAATGCAGCAAATTCTAGAAACGTCGAAATATCCACTAAAAACAAGTTTACTCATTTTATTTAAACAAAATAAAACCTTTTATATACATCTCAGTTTTATTTATATTGTTGACAATAAGCGCTTGAAATTTAAGACATTTACAAATACCTCAGACTAGAGATGGGACGATACTAAATTTCTTGGTATAAACCTTGGTAATAAATACCGACAAGTTGGTTTAGAAAGACACGTAAGCAAACACTATAACATATTTATTAGAAAACGTGTAGAATCTTGTTTTCTAATAAATATGTTATAGTGTTTGTTTACGTGTCTTTCTAAACCAACTAAATTTCTTGCCTCCTTAACCGTCTTTTTCCAAATGTACACAGACGTGATGTATGATGACCAGCCAAAATGTAATATACCCATCTGACTTTCAACCACCAGGCACCGTACTTTCCACCTCCTGGCACTGTAGTTTCATATCCAGGCACACAAAAATAAGTCTCGGTATTAGTGGATAACCACTAAAATGTTCTAATCAGTGACTACAGTAAAATGTTCCATTATCAGTGAACAACCTCAAAATGTAGACAGAAGTAACCGAAGCTGCAACGATGCTAACCCATAGGACTGTTCCACGGGTAAGTCAAGATAACAAAAGGAACTACATGAGCCAAGATCACAACAGGAACTACCATTTTGATATTCATTCAGGAACTACCACATGAGTAAGCCAAGATCACAATAGGGACTACCACATGGGTAAGTGGAGATGAAGAGAACTTTGCCCGGAGATAAAACACTGACTTGGGCACATCACCACCACCACTGGGGTCGGGTGACAACCGCCTCCCACCACAAGACAAAACCCCAGCCAAAAACGTTTCCCACAAGACGATGAAGGCAATGCGGCAGGTGAAACCCACAGGTGTAGTACCACAAACATTCCCTTCCACTCGCCCCTTCCTCTCACCTCAATAAGCTCTCCTTTCTCCCTCTCATCAACTGTTTCGCCTTCAGTCAGTGTCCACATGACAACAGATAATTCACACACACACACACACACACACACACACACACACACACACACACACGGAAGGCAAATCCTGTGTCACAAACCTTCTGGAGTTTTATGATAAAATAACAGAAGTAAGACAAGAGAGAGAGGGGTGGGTTGATTGCATCTTCTTGGACTGCAAGAAGGCTTTTGACACAGTTCCTCACAAGAGATTAGTGCAGAAGCTAGAGCATCAGGCGCATATAACAGGAAGGGCACTGCAATGGATCAGAGAATACCTGACAGGGAGGCAACAACGAGTCATGGTACGTAATGATGTATCACAGTGGGCACCTGTGACGAGCGGGGTCCCACAGGGGTCGGTCCTAGGACCAGTGCTATTTTTGGTATATGTGAACGACATGACGGAAGGGTTAGACTCAGAAGTGTCCCTGTTTGCAGATGATGTGAAGTTAATGAGGAGAATTAAATCTGATGAGGACCAGGCAGGACTTCAAAGAGACCTGGACAGACTGGACACCTGGTCCAGCAAATGGCTTCTCGAATTTAATCCTGCCAAATGCAAAGTCATGAAGATAGGGGAAGGGCACAGAAGACCACAGACAGAGTATAGGCTAGGTGGCCAAAGACTGCAAACCTCACTCAAGGAGAAAGATCTTGGGGTGAGTATAACACCGAGCATGTCTCCGGAAGCACACATCAATCAGATAACTGCTGCAGCATATGGGCGCCTGGCAAACCTGAGAACAGCATTCCGACACCTTAGTAAGGAATCATTCAAGACACTGTACACCGTGTATGTCAGGCCCATACTGGAGTATGCAGCACCTGTTTGGAACCCGCACTTGATAAAGCACGTCAAGAAACTAGAGAAAGTACAAAGGTTTGCAACAAGGTTAGTTCCAGAGCTAAGGGGAATGTCCTATGAAGAAAGATTAAGGGAAATCGGCCTGACGACACTGGAGGACAGGAGGGTCAGGGGAGACATGATAACGACATATAAAATACTGCGTGGAATAGACAAGGTGGACAAGGACAGGATGTTCCAGGGAGGGGACACAGAAACAAGAGGCCACAATTGGAAGTTGAAGACACAAATGAGTCAGAGAGATAGTAGGAAGTATTTCTTCAGTCATAGAGTTGTAAGGCAGTGGAATAGCCTAGAAAATGACGTAGTGGAGGCAGGAACCATACACAGTTTTAAGACGAGGTTTGATAAAGCTCATGGAGCGGGGAGAGAGAGGGTCTAGTAGCAACCGGTGAAGAGGCGGGGCCAGGAGCTAGGACTCGACCCCTGCAACCACAAATAGGTGAGTACAAATAGGTGAGTACACACACACACACACACACACACACACACACACACACACACACACACACACACACACACACACACACACACACACAGAGGAAGAGAAGCGCTGCATGCAGAAGGCCTCCAGGCCTATGCTAGACAAACATTTCTCCTCCAAAACCTCTTATCCTAATGATATACAAAACTGGCAAGTAGATGAGTAAAAACATAAGAACATGAGAAAGAAGGAACACGGCAACAGGCCTACTGGCCTATGCGAGGCAGGTCCAATTCTCTCACCGGCGTAAACCAACGCCTTAACCTAGTCAGGTCAGTCACGTCACTTAAGGGAGGAGCACGGCATCCGACCTAGTAGCACAAGCTAG
This sequence comes from Cherax quadricarinatus, assembly GCF_038502225.1. Lineage (NCBI taxonomy): Eukaryota > Metazoa > Arthropoda > Malacostraca > Decapoda > Parastacidae > Cherax > Cherax quadricarinatus. The sequence continues at coordinate 29,652,891 of NC_091324.1, read as the reverse complement.
TGCTACACACATCTCTTGTACATCTAAGCACTCTTAGGGTGCTCCAAGTGTTCAGAAATAAAACTTTGAATTACCAACTGGACTTCTCATGAGCTCCGGGCCAGGGCTCTTCAAAATATTATTACACATGAAATCGTAATAACAAGAATACTAAACAAACCACGGCAGGGGATTCATCTGTAAAAACTCGTATTTGTGATCACAGTGGTGACCCATGCTAACCTCCCTATGGTGTATAAATATACCTAGTTTGATGAATCTTACTGTAGCCAGCTGGACCAGTGGCTTACGCACTGTCCTGGAGTTTTACGACTCGCCATGGTTCAAACCCCACCCGTATAGTGGTTTTATTATTACCATTATCGATTTCGTTATTAGTTTACTCCAGTATAATGTATCGCCACTATATTTCGCGACTGTTATCTAACACAGAATATATAGACAATCTATTCCTTGGATAAAATCAATCTTAGCATATATTGTAAATATATTTCTCCGTAAAATGAAACTTTGTATACATGGGCAATATAATCTTGGGATATAATCTAACGCACCATACACCGCCATTATACTTGACAAGTATTACACAAGGCAGCATTCCTCGCTAATATACTCGGTGGACGTGAGCTAACGGACCCCCCCCCCACACACACAGTCAATATATCTGGCAGGTATGATGTAGTCGCGATGGATCGAGGCAGCGTGGATGTGATAGAGGCTGAGAGAAAATTAACAAGATGATCAAAGAAGCTGGCTATTCCTCTTGTCTGTCTACTTCAGGGCATAGTCTCTCTCTTGGAACGGAGACAGGTAGCGCAGATTGGTATGTACCACAGGCAGTCGAAGGTAGCAAAGACAGGCATGCAACACAGGTGTGTATCACGGTTCATGATGGACGAGGCGGCAGCCGTAATGAAGCCTGGCTGTATCGACAAAAACTAATTCGTGTAAACTGGAAAGACGGCGACGGCTGGCGGTAGAAACAGCGGCGGTGGTGCCAGCAGCAGCAACACCAGTGACAGTAGCAGCAACAAAAACACCAGCAACAACAGTGGCAGCAGTAATAGAAACAGCAATAATAGCAGTAACAAAAGGAGTAAAAACATCAGCAGTAAAAGCAGAAGCCTTCAGAATCAACGCAGACAGCCTCAAACTGTTACACGCCAGGCAATCCTCTCTGCACACACCATACCTGCTACCACCAGACACCTGGGAACTCCTTTTACCTGTCTGCCCACACCTGCTATTCATCAATCTTACTCAGGCTACAAAGTCATCAAGTGATTTATTTCATGCCACTCATCGCTGTTTTTGCAGAAGTTAGCGATAATTACACTGATAAAATGCAAGAACTGTCCAGATCAACCACAGGATATGTACAGTAATGAAGCCGAAAGCCGAGAAGCCGGAGAAATTGAAAAACGTTAGGACATTAATCAAAGGCCAGCCTTCAGGAACGTTAACAGTGAGTGCATCCGGACATTGTGAATCACATAAAGCCCATCGTGGAGTTTAATGTTGACTCTAGTTACATAAGCAAGCTAAGAGGCTAGAGACGGGCTCACAAATTTACTACCAGATTGGCCACGGAGCTGAGGGGCGTAATTATGAGGGAAGACGAAAGGTGCTAAATCTTACATCAATGAACTTGCGAAGATCCAAGGAAGACATGATCTTAACGTACAAGATACTCAGGGATATGGACTAGGCGGAGACGAACGCAAGTTGAATACTTAAAAGAGCCAGAAAAGCACTAATAAGAATAACTTCAGCGCATGAGCATGGAAAAGCTTAGGAGTGGTACATACGAAAGCAGACTCAATACACTGATTTGAAAGTAGTCACGAAAGAATCTGAAAGATTGTAGATTTGTAATATCAGTTAGATGAGGGTTAAGAGGTAAGCCCAAGTGCTGGGGCTCAGCTCCTACAAATAAATTTAGACAAGCATTTATTCCACGTTCCAATACCTAATATCACCGTGCGATGTCATACCGATGTCGGTATGACATCACATGAGAGGAAACAGAGAGCATTAATACAACAGTCTTCAAGGTAACTCATGAAGGGTCACCTCTCTGGAGTGTGTCAAATGATCGACTACAACAATTACCCAAGATTTCCTTCCCGAGTGCAGAGGAATACGAGACTACTGGTCTACTGGACTCACGACTATTGACAAGTAACCTGTACCCATGCCTGTGTAAGTGCTTCCCCGCCAACCCCTTACCTCATGCTAGTCATTCTCTGGGGTACCTAAGCGACCAGGGGACCGCCATAAGTCCCTCTGTGTCAAACTGTTATCTCTGCCAGAAGCCTATGTGGGACCCAGGGAGACCAGCAGATCGCCACAAACTCTTCTATAACCCCTTATCTGTGGCATAGGTCTCTGAGAGTCCTGGAGACCATGACCAGTTGGTCAAGACCCAAATTATTACCCGAGTAACTGGTTAAAAAAAAAAAAAAACAGAACCCGGAATAAAAGTAAGGCCGGGACCAACCAAGAGGACCAGAAGAACGCGAGTTATGTGTATTTACTGATGGTAGGCCTAACTGAAAGGCCTAGCTGAACGGTAGATCAAACATTCCAGTCAAGGACACGCAGGAACGCACATGCGCGACCACACTCGTATGCTATACTGTCAAACTTCAAAATGCCTTTCAGATAAATTTATGTATGTGCAAGTACACACGCACGCGCAACACTAGCGCTCAATACATTAACAACTGTCATGGCTCCTACCACCACTACAATACCTACCAGTGGGAGCATCTTGTACAAATGGCCTCTTATTTACATAAAAATCGTGGCCGCCTTGTTTGATGTCAAATTGGCGGTGGTCTGTAAGGTTATAGATTATTCCTCTTGCTACACCCTACAACACTCTCCACAACCAGCGTCCATACCAATTCACGCATCACCACCACAAAAAGCGTTCACAGTAACTCATGAAACATAACAAGCAGAGTCTACATCAACTAACTCGCCGCCTCTGCCACCACCCAAGACAACCAACCACTTGCTCTCACAGTAACCCAAAATAAAATGCTCCCGTATATCACCAGGATGTAAAGATCTATAAATGGGACACAGTGGTCACACAGCGCTCTCTACGATAACAATTTCACACTTACTATAAACAAACACTGACACATTCAGTTATATATACACACACACATTATATATAATACACTTTTATTACAAATAATTCAAACACCAAACACCAGTAAATACAATATTTTGAAATATCCTGCATCAATTTAAAAAATCTACAACGGTGAAGGGATGGTTTAAAATTTCCCCGAGGTCTTGTCAGGTACCCCAGCAGTATAAAATATATTAATAGCTGAAGCTGCCCAATACACCTAGATTCAGGTGTATGGTACTAAATGCAAGCAAATACACCTGTCTATGGTCTGTTTATGAAGTACATCTTTAACCTGCTTTACAAAAGGGGTGGGACTGAATTAGAGAGGTAGAAGGGAAGGAGAGAGAGGGAAAATGAATAAAGGGAGGGGATTCGGGAAAAGAAAAATCACATGGAAAAATAATCATGAATCCCTGTCACAGACCGTGCAGACATACAGCAATGCCCTCACAAATGCTAAACATTCACAATTATTCAGCTAATTATCCACACTTATCTGACTATCCACACATGACCTAACCATCCACACTCCCAACCACTTACACAACAGGATGCCATAAACTTCCTTTAAATCTAATTATTACAGCATTCCAAGAGTGACACTCACTCGCTCACTCTTCAGTCTTGTGTGTTGTACTGATAAAGCCACTAGTTGGCGAAACGTCTACAGAATACAGATACCCAGATGCTGCACATGTGTCTAATTCATCATCTTGTCGGTATTATTTACCACTGACACACACACACACACACACACACAGTGGAGGCAGGATCCATACATAGCTTTAAGAAGAGGTATGATAAAGCTCATGGAGTAGAAAGTGACCTAATAGTAACCAGTGAAGAGGCGGGGGCTAGGAGCTGTGACTCGACCCCTGTAACCACAACTAGGTGAGTATACTCTCTCCCCCTCCCTCCCTCTCTCTCTCAGGTAACACCCAGCTAATTAACTAGGCCACACCTGGAGCTCAATATTCATCACCCTACCTCCAAGCTCCGACACGAGGCCCTGGTCCCACCTGGGTTTGGCCATACCTAGACCAGAACCTAGCCACACCTAGACACAGACCTAGACCTGGCCACACTTGGACCTCAACACCCAAGCTTCTACACCTCCCTCAAGCCATCTTTAAGTTTACCCGTAAATCACTGTTAGGGTCAATTCCTTTAATTTAATAGCCACTTAAACGTTTTAAAAGGCACTTTTTTTTTTTTACTCTAAAGTGAACCAGCACTAACCCTACATGCTGGTGATGGCGGCGCTCAACACTCACATTCACCGCTACATCCCCCTTATTTATGGATTCTGGATATAGAGTCTGGATACCAACTCTAGAGAGGCCTAGATACCAAATCCGGATAATGAGGGCTAAATTTGAGGTCCAGGTTATAAAGGGTGGATATCAAGTCTGGATAGAGGGGTATTGGATATCAGACCCGGATAAAGAGGATTTGGGTATTAAGTCTGAATACAAAATTTCGATATGAAATTATACCGAGTGGATTTTGACAAGACGATGTGGAAAGTTTTTTTCCTTGAGGCATATAGTGGTCAAGATGTGGAATAGGCAAATAGTGTCTGCATACTGGAGTTCCGATGGTGTCTGCATACTGGAGTTCCGATGGTGTCTGCATACTGGAGTTCCGATGGTGTCTGCATACTGGAGTTACGATGGTGTCTGCACACTGGAGTTCCGATGGTGTCTGCATACTGGAGTTCCGATGGTGTCTGCATACTGGAGTTCCGATGGTGTCTGCATACTGGAGTTCCGATGGTGTCTGCATACTGGAGTTCCGATGGTGTCTGCATACTGGAGTTCCGATGGTGTCTGCACACTGGAGTTCCGATGGTGTCTGCACACTGGAGTTCTGGTATAGTGCTCTCGTATGGGAGTTACAGTGAAACTCTCAGTTCTGCACATGGTGTTAAAACAGTGTTTATATGGTCGGGGGATAAAGACACACACACCTGTGGCCGATTTCCAGAATTCTCATCTCTTATAATCCCAGCCAAAGGTTAGACTTCATTTGTGACCTGCCTGATCAACTAGACTGTTGGCATAGTAATCTTAGCCGACAAGCTGATGAATAAAACACGTGAAACAATTGTGTTACTAAGGATAACAGACTGATCACGTCAAACCTACTCATACGGCTTCCAGTGTTGCATTCAACTGTAGTGTTGCAAATGCATCTCATTTATCAGGAAGTTCGGTATCCCTGGGGACTGACACCTCAGACATATCCCCCAGTGACCACATCAGACATGCTGCTAGGGATCGACACCTCGGACATGTCACAGGGGACTAGCGCTTCAGACACGTCGCCGGGAAGTGATACCTGAGACAGATCACCAATTAATAAACATATCATACCTGTGACCGGTTTTAAAGGGTGTATGAAGGAACTCCACAGATTAAGGCACAAACGACCTTAAAAGGTAACACACAATCACAATATTTAATATTTGTGTAATTGTAATTACCTATATATCAATACTCATTACACAGTTCTGAAAATATGATAAATTTGTCGCCAAGATAAACTAAAGCAACCATATCTAGCCTTAACTAAAGAGTAGCTAGAGACGGTTGAGGGGATGAACGCCCAGACTAGAAATCCCAGCGAGTATACTGATCAACTAGGCTGTTGATGCTAACCGCACTCATCACAGCTCGGTTTGTCAGGAATTGACTTATGGAACTTACCAACTTCATTCTTTAAGAGAGCAAGAGGTCTTTTGGTAATCCCCTGTATGACTGAAGGGAGTGTGCTTAAAATTCTTGGTTTCTTTACACTTATTGTTATATATCACTGTACTTTTCATTTAGGATATTTTGCAGTCTCCCGAGCGTCTAGCTTTCACGAGGAGCGATTTCCATGTGCAAATCCGGGACCAGCTCCTTCAGAATTATCCACGTACAAATTGTGATGTATGTTTCTCGCCTACATTCCAAGGAGTACGGTTCGAGGGACTTCAAGCGTTTCAAATAATTCAGGAGCTCGAGTAAATTTACACGAGTAGTTAAGGTTCTCTGTATATTCTCCTGATCTACAATTTCACCTGCCTTAAAAGGGGCTCTTAAAGTACATCAATATTCTAGTCAAGAGAAAACAAGTGACTTAAGGAGGAGTATCATCATTAGTTTGGTATCTCTGTTTTGAAAGTTCTACCTATACAGCCTATCATTTTCCTCGGGGTTGTAATAATGACACTGTTGTGATACTTGAAATATATCTGACATTAATCCTCCTTAACGTATCGTAGGTCCCACTAAATTTAGTTAGCATTGTTATAAATTAAATTATTACTTTCGTGATGTTCGGACTGATTTTAGAGAATTTATTGCATCAATGAATTTACACAAGACTTGTTTGGCAAAACGATCACTGTTTTATAAGCCAAGATCACAACCTCTAAGTAAAAAATATGGCACATACAGTATGTTATTCTTAGACAAACATATGCTAAGACCATTTTTTTGAGATATTTATAAAACATAAAAAACAAAATAGACAAAACTGTTACTATGAAGTTTTGGAGGATGCAAATTAAATCAGCAAATGCACAATCAACATTAAGAGGAGCACATAAGAGAGCTTGTTGTTGATGTCACAGGAGGAGTTAAGTTTAATATGTTTATTATGCACACCATACCCAACCTGTGGGCGAGGAGGAGGGGGTAAGGAATGCATCCAGGGTGTCTTACATACTGACACACGACACCAATGTCTCGTGAATGGTAATGTAAAGCAGATTTGAAGAGCACAGCAGGACAGAGGCGGGTCCCCTGCTAGCTCAATGTTACACACAGACAATTAGCCAATTAGCTCTAAGGTAACAGCTTACCAAGACAACAGCAGCCTACCTTCACTACAGTGATTAGTCGAGACTCAGCAGGAGAGCTTTTTAATAAATTTCAAAGAACGAAAACAAGTGATGCTAATAATAAACAGTGCAATTATATACTAATATGTACAATGTACTTTGATACAGAGTGCGTAGGTTCGAATCCTGCTGTGGTGTGTGTGTGTGTGTGTGTGTGTGTGTGTGTGTGTGTGTGTGTGTGTGTGTGTGTGTGTGTGTGTGTGTGTGTGTGTGTGTGTACTCAACTATTTGTGAATATCAAAATGGTATATAATACCGACAGGTTGGTAAGTTAAGTAAGATGCCTAACTCTTGCCTATGTGTCTTACAGACCCACCTGTTTGTGGTTGCCTCTTCACTGATCGCTACTAGGTCCTCTCTCGCTCTGCTCCATGAGCTTTATCATACTTCATCTTAAAACTATGCATGGTTCCTGCCTTCACTACAGGAGGCAGACTATTCCACTTCCTGACAACTCTATGACTAAAGAAATACTTCCAAACATCTCTCTGACTCATCTGAGTCTTCAACTTCCAACTGTGGCCCCTTGTTTCTGTGTCCCATCTCTGGAACATCTTGTCTCTTTTCACCTTATCAATTCCTCGCAGCATTTTGTATGTCTTTATCATGTCTCCCCTAACCCTCCTGTCCTCCAGTGTCGTCAGGCCGATTTCCCTTAACCTTTTTTTCGTAGGACATTCCCCTTAGCCCTGAAACTAGCCTTGGTGCAAACTTTTGCACTTTCTCTAATTTCGTGACGTGCCTGACCAGGTGGGTTCCAAACTGGTGCTACATATTCCAGTATGGGCCTGACGTACACAATGTACAGAGTCTTGAACGAATCATTACTGAGGTATCGGAACGCTATTCTCAGGTTTGTGTGTCGGGGGGGAAGGGGATGTCTGTGTCATCATTTTTGACAGAGCAGATGAAAAACTTGAATTGTCATAAAATTAATAAAATATTTTCGAAAAAATTAATGTTTCGACAGAGACTTTTTGCCAATTAACACGTACATTTTTTATTGCAGAAAAATAAAAAAAGTTGTGAGAACCCGTGTGATGAATGCAGAGCTTCAAGGACCAGTGTGGCGAGTGGAGAGCTTCAAGGACCAGTGTGGCGAGTGGAGAGCTTCAAGGACCAGTGCTTCAACCCATGCTGCTGCTCATATACATAAAATACATCATACTTGCCTGAGAAAACGAGATCCACTGTATCGGTGTTTGCTAATGATATTAATGAAAAGATGAAATGAAGAGGCTCCCAGATGAGGGTCAAGAAGGTGTGTATCCACCTGAAGAGCGTTTATGAAGGGTCAACGCCCCCGAGGCCTGGTCCTAGCCAGGTCTCCCGATGGATGACCTGATTGACCAGGCTGCTGGTGCTAGCCGCACAAGGCACCAAAACCCAGTTGATCAGAGACTGAAAAAACTCAAATTACCATACTAAAAAAAGTGGAGGACGACGGGGACATAATCATAACTTACAAAGTACTCAGGGAAATTATGGTAGATAGGGAGAGGAGTGTTTGAGATCGGAGGGAAGGGACCCAGGGAACACAGATGACAACTGAAGATGCAGATGAGACACTGACGCTAAGCAAGTCTGTTTTGAGTAAATGGAACGGAAGTAGATGAGGTTGGAGAATCAAACACTATACACAGTTTCAAGAGTAGATACGATGGAACCTTGGAGGCACTAAACAACAACACACTGTCAGTTTCCGGTTGCAGCATCCGGCCATAAAGATGCAACAGGCGTGGACACAGGCTTGACAGCTTATATGAACAAAACCACTACCACTTAGGAAGTTAAGAGTCAGTCACAACAACCCGGACCTTGGCTAGTCCGGACGTCACTGTGCTTATCTGTAGTTAATATACACTGCCTATAACATATGTGCAAAGCTGACTGACATGTCCTTAACACATCTGCCTATTTAACATATTCAGTTAATTACAAACATACAGCGCCAGACCCTAAATAAATGTCTGCGTTAATGATATTTCTACACAATGATCAAAATGTTAAAAAACAAAATCGCCCCACAAACACAAAAAAAATCCTTAGTTTGGGACTCCCAAGAGAGGCAAAGATGCAGGACAATTTTTTCCTAAATAACTAGTTTTAAAGGTTTATTATACAAACGCTTGAAGTGACCTCTCGTCCTTGACCCGATACTGGAGGGTGTATCGATGTGCCAATTACCTGTTATATAGCTACGAACGGATTCAAAGGTTCTATGCCTTGCAGCCTAAACTGGAAGCCAGGCTTCCGTTCACCGCCTGATCAACCAGGCTGTTTGTTCTAGAGCCCAGCAAGGCAACCTATCACAACCCGACTGATCTGATAATGTTGCAGGAAGCTGTCCAGTTTCTTCCTGAAAACTTATAAGTAGGTAATGTAGCTTGGGCAAGTGTAGTAGTGTATCCGGCATCCCTACAGAGCTTATGTGGCAGTAGCTCAGCCTAGGCTCAAGCCATCATATATGATCGCATTTATTTTTTTGTTTTACAAAGTATAAAAAAAAAGTGCTGTAGTGGCCCCCGAGTTACAAGCAACAACAGTCTGGTCAGAAGTCACCAGAAGAATGTTGCAGACGTAGTTTCTGAGGTAAGCAAGGTGATCGAAGAGGAAGGTGCAGCCCAAAACCAGAGAATGGGTAAACCCCACCTTAATGCCACTATCTGTCAGAGTGCACGCGCCATCAACACAAGACTAACATCAAAACAACAAAAGCGCTGGCGGAAGCTGCAATACCATCAGCCATATCAACAGTCATCGCTGCAGGGAAGTAGTGATTTCCTCCATCTGTTGTAAAATACACCGGTGGGTGCAGCATTATGCTCAGGAAACTGGTTGCTGAAAGAGAAGGGGAGGAGAGGAGGACATGAATAGGAGGGAGAGAGGGACGGGCGTGAGGTAAGCGGTGAGCAAGGCCGGCTGACAACCTTGACACTGGTCCCGGATAAGAAATACGTTGCCTTGCTTGTCCGACCCAGCCTCTTCAATCCCTCAGCTTCTTCCTATCCACATTCTTGTTCTCTCCCGCAAGAAGCACTTCTTCCTTACCCAAACATTATTTCTCCATTCGCCACACAAGGAACTGACATCACCTTTAACACACTATTTGTCTTGTTCCTTGTCACTTGGTTAATTAGCAGGGACAATTAACATTTACCAAGCAAACTAAATGACAAGCAATATCTGCACAAGCCAGCCTCATAACAAATATCTACCAAACCAGATTTCTAGCGAGAATGAAGAAAGCGCTTGTGTGTGACTAGTTAATGGTTCAAGTTGGACTGAAGCGTTGTCAAAAGTATCTTTCTCCTATGTGCGGGTTATTTGTCTATTGTTCCAGCCACGGTATTGTGCCTTTTTTATTCTTTAGAGACATACGTGTCAACAATTTAACACGTGTAAACATCATGTGCTAAAGTCTCGACTCAGAGTCAAAGGTCTCCACAATTTAGTGTATCTTATGAAGCCGCTGATAGCACTTTTGAAACCTTTTTCAAGGCAAGGTCAAAGAAGACCTGGTATAGCTTTAAAAAGACTCCTTTAGAGCGGATTGGTGCGTGTTATACACAGTACTGACACAGATTTGAAAACACTAGCGTTCATAGCTATCTCCAAGTTTAACAGGAAGCTTTGAGGTATAGCAGACTGGCATGTATCAAAGGTGTTATTAGCAACAGATTTGAGTAGACCAACACAAAGAGAGTTAAAATTACATATCTGAGAAACAATAAATTTGTACTGAGCCCTGTTGGCTACCCGAAGTCTATATTTCAACTTGTATTTTGAATATTTTGAATTTAATTCTGTTAAAGTTATTTCTGTAATGTGTATAAGTCTTTGTGACAGGTTAGAAACTACAGCAAATTTTGACGAGAAGTGAAATCTTACTTGTGCAGTGAGCCAACCACGATAAAGTGACCCAGTGTCGGTGGCACAAACTCTGCCGTCACGGCAACTGCCAGAAAGGGAGGGGCACATACCACCTTACCACCATGGTAGTGACCCAATGTCAGGGAAAGTGGAGTAAGGTTACGGTGGCACCGTCTAATACCAGGTAAGTTACACAAGACCTAAGTAGAGACTTGCCTGGTAAGTCGACACAATACCTGGCGAGTAGACTTGCCAGGTAAGTCAACATTACATTATAATTCAGGTTGTACGAGTTTTAAAGCCTCCCACTAATTACAACCTAATAAACCAGGAAAATACATCACATAAACCAGTCGCTTATCAATATAATCGGTTTTTTAGTTGCAATATTGACAAACAATACTACTTTTTTAAACAAATTTTGAAATTATTATAATCAAAAAGAAGCGCTAAGCCACAAGGGCTATACAGCACAAATTTTGAAAGATGTTTAAAGATGTTTAATTCGATTTAAAATATGAGAAGAGAAAACGACCTTTGTACATTAGTGTTACTCAAAACTTTTAATGTGAGGACAATCAAGATGGACGGGGAATAAATGATTTCTAACTTTCAGTGTATTAACACCCCTTGAACTTTCAATGTATTAACTAGTGGAGAAAAAGAATATTGCAGATAAAATTTATCGGACGTTTCGCCTGTGGACTAGACGATTACCTGAAGAAATCTGTTTCACGGGCGAAACGTCTTAATAAACTCCCTCTCTGTAATTATTTTTTCCACCATTGAACAGAAGATTCACGTAGGTCTTCACAAAAGAATACGGTAAGTTACCCAAGAATATAGGTACTGCTGGCCTGCCAGAAGCTAGTTCTCTTAATAATCGTAATGCTTAGGCATAATGGTACTCGAAGTGGGAATCAAGCTAAGGTTTGTGAGGTATGAGAGCCTCTTGTCCTTGTCTGCTAGGACTTCCATACTTCCGAGAAGTGACAGGAACTCAGATCAGAGTGGTGAACACTCAGACCCTCAAGGTCGATCCTCAACATCAAACAGACGCACGTGATCCCCGGCGCGGATATAGCACGCTCTTCGTCAGCCTCGTGAGGGAACACACAAGCTACAAATGTATAAATCTCCAGCAAACTCCCTCTTCCTAACCTGTGTGTGATCCATCCTTGAGACGGAAGTCCTGCACCTCCAGCAACACGCTATGATTAGCGCACTTTCATTCCGTAAGTGTGAGAACTACGTCGACTCTAGCAACACGCTGGGATAGCGAACTTTCACTCCGTAAGAAAGCTACCTCTACTCCAGCAACACGCTGGTATCACGTGACAGTCGTCTCCATTATTATTATTATAATAAAAAAGAAGCGCTAAGCCACAAGGGCTAAGGGCTCAGTCGTCTCCAAAATTAGCAATATCCTGCTGGGCACGAATCTGGATATACCGAAGCAGCCGATAGTGTTGACAGCAATTTAGGCGTCCTCCAGACAATTTCGTCTGCGAAAACCATTTTCTCAAATGACTAACGTGGCCTCGTTCTACTGCGTTCCACTGGGCCCTGCTGGCCCATGCTGGCAGGTCCATCTCAAACCTAACCAATCTTACTATTATCTGTATAACTGCTGCTACCACCACCAATACCACCCTCTTGGCTGCATGTCATACGACTCCCACCAGTATATATACTCCATTCTTGGATGGCTCTGTATAAGGACTGAAGAGGTCACTCGTAGCGAAACATATTCTTTAAGAAATGTTTTTAACTGTTCAGGAGAGGGAAAGACCCGGAAGCTTAGGAGGCAGCTGGGGAGGTCACAGGTGCTCACCTGCCTGCACTTCTTGGCAAGCACACCACCAGCTCCACACACCAACACTACCTTTATGCAAATCACTAAACAAATTACGAGACTTAATTAAGCGGTTCGCAAGCGTCCGGGAGAAATCGTTCTTGGCGGTAACGTGAGCCAGCGCTAGACGAGGAATGTAAGGTCGACCTCACAACCGGACACAACAGCTAGACGGAAATGTACTCTCTCACACACACACACACACACACACACACACACACACACACACACACACACACACACTATTGCGACCCATGAATGGGTCACAATGTATATAATGTATATTACCTGTTCATATAATTTTATATTGCTTATATTTGCGATAATAGCTAAATCGTAAATACATTGCTTTATATTATTATTTGACTTAGTTATATTATTAGGTAGGATGTAACATTTATATATTATTCAGTGCTCATAGTTCGAGTGTTAAGTAGCTGACAGCATTGTCTAACTACTGTAATTATCGCTCCTCTTGTTTCGTTGCCGGCTTCTCTGTGTTGCTGGGCATCAGCAGTCCACGGAGAGTCACGTGATCAGGGTGGGGTGATCACACCTCACCAGGAGTGAGAGTCTGCCTGGCCTGCGCTCCTTCTTGTCTGTTTGACGTGCCTTCCAACAAGACGTCCCTCTCCAGCTCTCCCTTGTGGGCCCTTGTTGGAAGATCGTCTCTGTCGCTTTCTTGTTGTTGGTTCTGTGTAGCTGTTCACAGAACATAGCCTAGACTTAATGATTTTCGACATTGTACTGAGGTTGTGTGTCTCATAGACACTCTGAGAAACTCAGGTCCTGAGCTGTAGCTTCTGACCTAATTTGTACTGGTATCTGTGTATTGTCACAGTCGGGGATTTTCTAATGCTGAACTTAGATTCAGTAGTATGGGAGTTTTGTGACTTTTGTGGAGGATCTGCAGATGGTCCCTACTTAGTGTCGTTATATTATCCCCTTGTTCCTGATTCTGTGTCACTGTTGCTTGTTATATTGCTGTTCGGCTTATCAGTCGTTTTATTGTTCAAGCAAGCTGTTCTGATTGCCAGGTTGGTCAAGAAGTTAGTTTATGTGAGGACTTTTAGTCAGTCACTGGTTAAGTCTAGTCGAGTTTTAAGACATAGCGAACTACTTAGAGCACTTACACACATACACACAATCTTATTTGCATATATTTGTATTATGTTATTAAATGCTAACAATGTATCAGACGGTACTTAAAAGCCATAAAGATGTGATATGTGCCTTCAGCACAATACTACTGTACACGAGAGAAGTGATTATTTTGATTAATTTAATTTACTGTGATCTTACACGCCTAGACAACTTTATTGTTATTAATAAACTTATTAAATTTTAATTTCTTTAGTTAGTAATCTACCAGTTGTAATCCTGAAGCACTATTGAATCTTACTAAATTCTAATGGATAACTGGACCAGGATACTGACTACTTGTTACAAAAACCCAGTAACAGGCTGGATGCTAGAAGGGCAGACCTTTCTAGTATTCACTGTAGATCTCTACCATTATTATATATCGCGTTTTTTGTCACACACACACACACACACACACACACACACACACACACACACACACACACACACACACACACACACACACACACACACACACACACACACACACAGAGTAACCGATATAATCGCTCCATTAAATTCATGCTATAAGATTAACAGGTTTTTTAATTATCACTTTACGGCTGTATACTAGAGACCACCCTGAGTTAATAGTGGTGGTGAAGGACTGCCACTAGATGTAAAGTGGGGATGGTGGTCACTGTCGTTGTGATAAGCTATGACGGTGCTGTTGTATGGTTGTAATGGTGATATAATGGTGGTGACCCTTTTTCTTGCCACATCCCACTCCATCATGACACTTCGCGGTCAGTCATGTTGCCACACCCCAATCAATCATCAAACCACTTCACCTCCTTCGTCTTGGCACTCTGGGCCAGCTTCCTCACAATTCTGCTGCCCCTGCCAACCTAGCAGTAAAAATAGGCGTGTGTGTTGTGGGTCGCACCCAGGTAAAAAAAATCTTAGAAGCCTCCAGTCCTGATGGAATGCACTGTATAAGAAAACACCCTAGCCTTGTGTGTTAAGAAACTCCAGTACCTTATGGAAGTATTCAAATGTTGGGTATCAAAGGATGTAGCGATGTTATTACTTACAAGAACTCTAGGGTACCATCCTGCCCGGTTACATAACACTACCTTCTACTGCCCAGATATGAATTCGTGAATAAAATGCACCTTACTGAAAAATGGAGGTGAGATGTTGCAGATGCTGCTGGTGTTATAGCATATGTTGTTTTTTCATACTGCTACTGATGCTGTTTTGTTGTTGCTAATGTTACTGACGTTGTTAATATTGTTTTTCTTGCTGTTGCTGCCGCTGCGTAAGTGATTGGCTGGCAACAAACAGGGTTTGCTGATCATATCTCAACTTCATTATAACTAAATGACTCTCCACATTACCCTCATTGCTTATTTAATGACCACAATTTATACTGTAGGATATTTAGGCCAAGCTATTTGTTCTCTTACCTACTGAAGGGTCAGCGTTAGAAAGGCCACTCACCAGAGTATTAATAATATCCCTTCACCGTTAGTTCAGCTGGTGCAGAAATTGATAAATTAATCTACCAGCAAATTTTAATGTCAGTACTAGCAATCACACCTTTTATGACAGCAAACTTCCAGTATTAGCATATTTTCCTGTACGGGAAGATGGATAGGAAGGCAAGCAGCTCATAACTGCTCAAATTCAATATTTCCCATCACGTAGAGTCGATAAAAATGGGTGGGAGGGATAACCTTCTTAAGAGGGTCGATGATGTATAATTATTCACTGTATTCTTGCACTGCCTCCGCGGCTCCCAAATAATGCAAGGTGGGCGAACGTGCGAGCATGGGCGTACCACAGTGCCGTGCTGGTGGTAGTGGGCGGTCGTGGGTGTACAAACACCACCTTGAGATACCTGTGTTTCTATTGCACTCACACCTCTTCCTTCTCATATTTCCTCTTCACCCCCACACCTTCCCCTTTCCCTCACTCTCCCATCTCACCCCCTGACGCCTTCCTATATTTGTTGATCAACTAAAAACAAAGCAAAGAAACCAGTTACCATAAGTGAGAGAAGCAAAAACCAGCGGTCCTCACACACGACATACTAAATCCCTAAACCCTGCGTTAACTTCTTTGAATTATGTGAAGTAAATATTGTACCCTCTCACACAAGCACCACCAGTGAGCATACACCACCTGCTGCCTCTCACACCACCTTACACTGGCACTTGACGCCTTCTTTTCAAGCACAATTCCACTACTTCCCACGTTACTTTTGAGTGACACTACTGTTTTAGTAGAAGTAGCTGTAGCGCACATCTTCGGTTCCATCTGTCCTGTAAATTCCACGTCATTTTTCCAACATAGTATTTTATGTTCCCCCTTCCACTGTTTTTATGCCGGCAGTAGCCAGAGTGAGTTGAGAACTTCCAAGTTCTCTGCTATATTTAAGTACGCCCTTCAAAGAGACATGCTCAGAAATTCCTGAGATGTATATAACCACAAGACATACAAGTACCACATGCATAATTTTCCTTCAGACCGGTTAATGACAACATGAAGTCTTGAGCAAAACCTACACTGTTACCAAGTTATCTCAGGCTTCATGTATACCACTTTCTTTTATTACTTCTTTGAAGAGGAGTAAAATAATGATGGTAACAGACTCTTGATTCTATGAAATTGACCCCTCAAGGAAGGTTCCTTGATGCTGGTGAGGGGCTCTTGATCTAGGGAATTGGATCTGTTCTCCAGTTCCCTGAATTAAATTTGAATACCTTCCACATCCCCCCTCAGGCGCTGTATAATCTTACGGGTTTAGCGCATCCCCTTCATTATAATAATCAATGAAATCGAACCCCTTCTCCAGGTTATATATGACCCCTACGGGTTAAGCGATTCCCCAAGAATATAATTCTATTTTTCAGTTATCCTGAGACTAAAGAAGTACTTCTGTACACTTCTAAAGAGTACCCGAAGGATGTTTCCGGGGAACAACGCCCCCCCCCCGCGGTCGGGCCCCAGACCAGGCCACCTGATTAATCAAGGCACGTAGTCCAATGTACGAGTCACAGCCCAGTTGGTCAGGAACTGAGTTTAGAAACATATCAACTTCTTCTCTTTAAAGAAAATTTGGAATTTCACCAACACTGGGGATGTAGTGAAGGTGACTCCCTCACTCATCCTCAGCTCATCACAAACTACCTCGTGAATGACCCTTGTCTGATCTACGACTGGTCCCTGTCTTTGTCATGTCTTGTATAGCCTCTTTTGGCCCCTGGCTAGTACACGTTTGATCCCTGCTTAGTACATGTCTAATCTCCGGCTAGGAATTATCCCTGTCTAGAACATGTCTAATCCGTGACCAGTGTCTTGCCCACTAGACCAGACTTCTCACGACTTTCCGTGGGCCGGTGTCAGGGGCAAGTGAAGGAAAAAATAAAAGGGACGCCGCGGAAGATGCAAGACACAATAGGGTCCTGGGGCGTCATTAGGCAGGCTGGAGGGTAAGGGACCTCCTCATACCCCAGACAACCATGCTAACCCTCGCCACCCCTTCTACCACTCCCCCCAACACATGACCCAACACTGCAGAAATTTGCATGTTAGAGAGAGAGCGGCGCCGTCTCGGGTCCAGTGTGATATATGGTGATTATAAGTTGTTTATATTTGTAAGATGATAAAAAATACGCCGCCACCACAGCCACTCACCACTTTCTGGCTCCGGTGTAAGTTTATCCTAAATACTTTTTACGAAAGGGTGAAAATTTTAACTTGATAACGTTGTTTAATATTCCTCTTAACTACTTATAAGGTGACCAGATTCGTGTAAATTAGATGAACAAGTGTCGAAAAGGAAGTGAACAATCATAGGCGTAGAGAAGGAAATAAATAACGAAAGAAAGAGAAATAAAGATAATCGGAAAGGAGGGATATAGTAGAAAAAGGAGAAAACTTTTCAAATATATTAAAACGGGACTCCACAGAACAGTGTTTTATACGACAGTTACATAGTGGGAACACAAGCTAAGTTTCCCTGTTATATTTCATAAAGTATGATGGATTTCATACAACCTGAGTTAGTAGGATAATGAGGACATCGCCAAGCATCCCATTCAGAGCTCAGGAGTTACGATGGCGTCAAGAGTTTCGTTCCAGGAGAGCTGGAGTTACCATCACTTGGCAATTACCATCTCTCAGGATGGCTCGAGAGATGCCACAAAGGAGAATTGGAAACAAATAACACACACAATATATATATATATAGATAGATATAAATATATAGATATATATATATATATATATATATATATATCTATATATATATAAAATGTACCGAATAGGTACAACTGGTCAATCAGCAAGAACTCATTTAAAATTAAGTCCTTCCTAAAATTTTCTTTTATGCATTTAAAGATACAATATTTTTTTTAATTTACGTTAATGTAAAAATTAATAATTTTGTGCCAAAAGCACCTTAGAAAACTTACCTAATCTTACAACAAGCTCAATTTAATTTAGTCTATCCAACTAAATACATTTTACATAAGTTTACAATAATTTAATAAACAAACAAATGAATTTTTTTTTCGTTAGGTTCAAAATGGTTTCTGTGAAATTATTGCATACACAAGTTTTCGCTTTCCTTATTCAGCAAGAAGAGGGTTTCTATTTAAGTCAAAATGACAAGTTTTACCTATTCGGCACGGCATTATATATATATATATATATATATATATATATATATATATATATATATATATGTATATGTGTGTGTGTGTGTGTGTGTGTGTGTGTGTGTGTGTGTGTGTGTGTGTGTGTGTGTGTGTGTAGAGGTAGTAGGTTGGTAGACAGCAACCACCCAGGGAGGTACTACCGTCCTCCCAAGTGTGTAAAACGAAAGCCTGTAATTGTTTTACATGATGGTAGGATTGCTGGTGTCTTTTGTCTGTCTCATAAATATGCAAGATTACAGGCATGTCTTGCTACTTCTACTTACACTTAGGTCACACTACACATACATGTACACGTTTATTTATACACACTCATCCGAGTTTTCTTTGATTTTATCTTAATAGTTCTTAGTCTTATTACTTTTCCTTTTATATCCATGGGGAACAGGAATAAGAATCTTTCCTCCGTAAGCCATGCGTGTTGTAAAAGTCAACTAAAATGCCGGGAACAATGGGCTAGTAACCCCTTTTCCTGTAAAGATTACTAAAAAGAATAATAAGAAGAAAATTGTCAAAGTGGGAAGTCTGAATGTGCGTGGATGTTGTGCAAATGATAAGAAAGAGATGATTGTGGATGTTATGAATGAGAAGAAGCTGGATGTCCTGGCTTTAAGTGAAACAAAGCTGAAGGGGGTGGGAGAGTTTCAATGGAGAGGAATAAATGGGATTAGGTCAGGGGTTTCAAATAGAGTTAGAGCTAAAGAAGGAGTAGCAATAATGTTGAAGGATAAGCTATGGCAGGAAAAGAGGGACTACAAATGTATAAATTCAAGGATTATGTGGAGTAAAATAAAGATTGGATGTGAAAAGTGGGTTATAGTAAGCGTGTATGCACCTGGAGAAGAGAGAAGTGTAGAGGAGAGAGAGAGATTCTGGGAAATGTTGAGTGAATGCGTGGGGAGTTTTGAATCAAGTGTGAGAGTAATGGTGGTTGAGGATTTCAATGCTAAAGTGGGTAAAAATGTTATGGAGAGAGTAGTAGGTAAATTTGGGGTGCCAGGGGTAAATGTAAATGGGGAGCCTTTAATTGAGCTATGTGTAGAAAGAAATTTGGTAATAAGTAATACATATTTTATGAAAAAGAGGATAAATAAATATACAAGGTATGATGTAGCACGTAATGAAAGTAGTTTGTTAGATTATGTATTGGTGGATAAAAGGTTGATGGGTAGGCTCCAGGATGTACATGTTTATAGAGGGGCAACTGATATATCGGATCATTATTTAGTTGTAGCTACAGTTAGAGTAAGAGGTAGATGGGAAAAGAGGAAGGTGGCAACAACAAGTAAGAGGGAGGTGAAAGTGTATAAACTAAGGGAGGAGGAAGTTCGGGTGAGATATAAGCGACTATTTGCAGAAAGGTGGGCTAGTGCAAAGATGAGTAGTGGGGAGGGGGGGTTTGAAGAGGGTTGGAATAGTTTTAAACATGCAGTATTAGAATGTGGGGCAGAAGTTTGTGGTTATAGGAGGGTGGGGGCAGGAGGAAAGAGGAGTGACTGGTGGAATGATGAAGTAAAGGGTGTGATAAAAGAGAAAAAGGTAGCATATGAGAGGTTTTTACAAAGCAGAAGTGTTATAAGAAGAGCAGAGTATATGGAGAGTAAAAGAAAGGTGAAGAGAGTGGTGAGAGAGTGCAAAAGGAGAGCAGATGATAGAGTGGGAGAGGCACTGTCAAGAAATTTTAATGAAAATAAGAAAAAAAATTGAAGTGAGTTAAACAAGTTAAGAAAGCCTAGGGAAAGTATGGATTTGTCAGTTAAAAACAGAGTAGGGGAGTTAGTAGATGGGGAGATGGAGGTATTAGGTAGATGGAGAGAATATTTTGAGGAACTTTTAAATGTTGAGGAAGAAAGGGAGGCGGTAATTTCATGCACTGGCCAGGGAGGTATACCATCTTTTAGGAGTGAAGAAGAGCAGAATGTAAGTGTGGTGGAGGTACGTGAGGCATTACGTAGAATGAAAGGGGGTAAAGCAGCTGGAACTGATGGGATCATGACAGAAATGTTAAAAGCAGGGGGGATATAGTGTTGGAGTGGTTGGTACTTTTGTTTAATAAATGTATGAAAGAGGGGAAGGTACCTAGGGATTGGCAGAGAGCATGTATAGTCCCTTTATATAAAGGGAAAGGGGACAAAAGAGATTGTAAAAATTATAGAGGAATAAGTTTACTGAGTATACCAGGAAAAGTATACGGTAGGGTTATAATTGAAAGAATTAGAGGTAAGACAGAATGTAGGATTGCGGATGAGCAGGGAGGCTTCAGAGTGGGTAGGGGATGTGTAGATCAAGTGTTTACATTGAAGCATATATGTGAACAGTATTTAGATAAAGGTAGGGAAGTTTTTATTGCATTTATGGATTTAGAAAAGGCATATGATAGAGTGGATAGAGGAGCAATGTGGCAGATGTTGCAAGTATATGGAATAGGTGGTAAGTTACTAAATGCTGTTAAGAGTTTTTATGAGGATAGTGAGGCTCAGGTTAGGGTGTGTAGAAGAGAGGGAGAATACTTCCCGGTAAAAGTAGGTCTTAGACAGGGATGTGTAATGTCACCATGGTTGTTTAATATATTTATAGATGGGGTTGTAAAAGAAGTAAATGCTAGGGTGTTCGGGAGAGGGGTGGGGTTAAATTATGGGGAATCAAATTCAAAATGGGAATTGACACAGTTACTTTTTGCTGATGATACTGTGCTTATGGGAGATTCTAAAGAAAAATTGCAAAGGCTAGTGGATGAGTTTGAGAATGTGTGTAAAGGTAGAAAGTTGAAAGTGAACATAGAAAAGAGTAAGGTGATGAGGGTATCAAATGATTTAGATAAAGAAAAAATGGATATCAAATTGGGGAGGAGGAGTATGGAAGAAGTGAATGTTTTCAGATACTTGGGAGTTGACGCGTCGGCGGATGGATTTATGAAGGATGAGGTTAATCATAGAATTGATGAGGGAAAAAAGGTGAGTGGTGCGTTGAGGTATATGTGGAGTCAAAAAACGTTATCTATGGAGGCAAAGAAGGGAATGTATGAAAGTATAGTAGTACCAACACTCTTACATGGATGTGAAGCTTGGGTGGTAAATGCAGCAGCGAGGAGACGGTTGGAGGCAGTGGAGATGTCCTGTCTAAGGGCAATGTGTGGTGTAAATATTATGCAGAAAATTCGGAGTGTGGAAATTAGGAGAAGGTGTGGAGTTAATAAAAGCATTAGTCAGAGGGCAGAAGAGGGGTTGTTGAGGTGGTTTGGTCATTTAGAGAGAATGGATCAAAGTAGAATGACATGGAAAGCATATAAATGTATAGGGGAAGGAAGGAGGGGTAGGGGTCGTCCTCGAAAGGGTTGGAAAGAGGGGGTAAAGGAAGTTTTGTGGGCGAGGTGCTTGGACTTCTAGCAAGCGTGCATGAGCGTGTTAGATAGGAGTGAATGGAGACGAATGATACTTGGGACCTGACGATCTGTTGGAGTGTGAGCAGGGTAATATTTAGTGAAGGGATTCAGGGAAACCGGTTATTTTCATATAGTCGGACTTGAGTCCTGGAAATGGGAAGTACAATGCCTGCACTTTAAAGGAGGGGTTTGAGATATTGGCAGTTTGGAGAGATATGTTGTGTATCTTTATACGTATATGCTTCTAAACTGTTGTATTCTGAGCGCCTCTGCAAAAACAGTGATAATGTGTGAGTGTGGTGAAAGTGTTGAATGATGATGAAAGTATTTTCTTTTTGGGGATTTTCTTTCTTTTTTGGGTCACCCTGCCTCGGTGGGAGACGGCCGACTTGTTGAAAATATATATATATTATATATATATATATATATATATATATATATATATATATATATATATATATATATATATATATATATATATATATACACACATACACACACACATGCACACACATGCACACCTAGGCGATTACGAACACGCGCGTGCGCGCCCTGCATTACATTGCTTCCTTTTACAGCGTTTCACTACTAAAGAGGTTTTCAATTATACCCATTATTCATTTATTCAGACTTCCTACAATAAATATATTCTCCACTCATAACTTAACGGCAAAAATATTTTAAGGAAAGTAATGTATTTATTATATATGCATTTTTTAGACCTAGCTTTATTGCTCACTGTATATACGACAGTATAAATATGTATACAATGTTATCAGACTTTTATATGCATTTGAAAGTGAAAAAGGCTGTGATTCACTTTACAGCGATTTTCGCGTTACAGCAGTAGCTCGGAACCTATCCTGCTGTATAAGCGGGGCCATCCTGTTTATGAGAAAAAAGAATGTGTGGTTACATTACATGCCTAATGATATATACTTGCACCAGCCTGGCGACAACCAGCCCTGCACCTGTAATAAGGAACACCCACTACATGTACAGTGACCCCATTTAGAGTGACCGAAGATAGTTGGTCAGGACTAAGCTGTATTACATAAACGTACGCCACATCGCTACACTACCTGGGGAAAAAATGAACGCAATTCCCAAAACTGCATATATAGCATGATAGTTGGCGGGTGCGCGCGCGCACACACGCACACGCGCACACACGCACACGCACACACACACACACACACACACACACACACACACACACACACACACACACACAGTACGGAGCACCAGTTTGGAACCCACACCTGGTCAAACACGTCAAGAAATTAGAGAAAGTGCAAAGGTTTGCAACAAGGCTGGTTCCAGAGTTAAGGGAAATGACCTACGAAGAGAGGTTAAGGGAAATCGGCCTGACGACACTGGAGGACAGGAGGGTCAGGGGAGACATGATAACGACATACAAAATACTGCGTGGAATAGACAATGTGGACAGAGACAGGATGTTCCAGAGAGGGGACAGAAACAAGGAGTCACAATTGGAAGCTGAAGACTCAGATGGGTGAAAGGGATGTTAGGAAGTATTTCTTCAGCCACAGAGTTGTTAGGAAGTGGAATAGTCTGGCAAGCGTTGTAGTGGAGGCAGGAACCATACATAGTTTTAAGACGAGGTATGATAAAGCTCATGGAGCAGGGAGAGGGAGGACCCAGTAGCGGTCAGTGCAGAGGCGGGGCCAGGAGCTGAGTCTCTACCCCTGCAACCACAATTAGGTGAGTATACACACACACACACACACACACACACACACACACACACACACACACACACACAAGGGGTCATAGTTGGAAGTTGAAAACCCAGATGAATCACAGGAATGTTAGGAAGCATTTCTTAAGTCACAGAGTTGTCAGGAAGTGGAATAGCCTGGGAAGTGATGTAGTGGAGGCGGGATCCATATATAGCTTCAAGAAGAATTATGATAAAGCTCATGGAGCGGTAAGTGACCTAGTAGCAGCCAGTGAAGAGGCGGGGCCAGGAGCTGTGACTGGACCCCTGCAATCACAAGTAGGTGAGTACACACACACACGTGTATACACATGTTCATAATCAGACAGGTACACAAATACATACAAGTAAACACATGCATAACAGATGCAGCGTACTGTTTGTAGGACGGGTGGGGGGAGACAGGAAGGCAAGGCAGTGGATGACCCATCAGGATGAAAAAAGAAAGAAGAAAAACTAGACAAAAGGTGCGTGAAATTTATTCATGATGGGGTCCCGGGAGGTGGTTTGGGGATGGGTTGAGGGAGAGCCGGGTTGTGGGGTTGGGATTTAGAACTGGGTTGTGGGGTGGGGGTGGAGAGATAGCTTCACACAGTGCCACCCGCCCAGTGATTGGCGTACATAATCACGCTCACGGAGATCACAAATGTATATTAAGTGAGCTAAACACTCCAGGCCAGGAGGATCTGCTCTTGCAACTAAAGCCACTCTAGATGGGACACCACCAGTACAGTTCTGTTCTTGTATGCCGGAACGCTGACCACCTCAACATGAAGCTAAAACGTACGAGTACTGTGGAACAGGGTAAAAACAATATGAAAGACTACGAACAAAGCTGAACATATCTATGTGAAACAGGACTAAGAATATAGAACAGAAGCAAGAACAATATGGAGCAGCACTAATGGCAGAGAAACTGCAATGGTACAATGGACTCGACTGCCGCCATTGGTGGCTTTCTTTCTTTAAGTTATAGGGGAGCGTCTCAATTATATGGCCCAGCAGATACCGTCATTAATCACCTGGTGTCGTCGTAGATAAACCACTTTTTCACGCTCCATTGATCGTACTGTTGTTGCTCACTCCTGTACGTCTTAATCTTTCTCTGCAACTCACTCCCTCCCTCCCACATATACTATCACTTGTTGCGCCTTCCCTCCACGTCTTGCCATTCTGCATTTGTCCCCTCCCACCCTGGCTGTATGCCATGCACCTCGCAGGCTAACAGCCATCACAACCCAGTTGATCAGGAATTTGCAGACAATGATCCAGTTTCCTCTTGGGAAAAAATCTAATCTTCCCGGCAATATTTCTGCTGCTGTCAGGCTTAAGAATCTGGGAATACGGTTGTTGACAGTCTTCTCTCGTATATCGATAAAGTTGTTAAATTGTACATAAGAAATCGAGGAATGTTCTATTAAGAGAGGTTGACTATTATATTTTAACACGCTTCTCAGGTGCTTTATAAATGATGTACAGTACCCATAACTTAATGAGTAAGACATGTGCAACACTACTGTTACTATCTATTATTATCGCCTGTATTCAACTGAAGAAGCCTGCTATGCAAGCGAAATATTTCGACAATGAAGATACCTCGGTGTTGCACATGCGTTTCACTCGTTGTCTCAGGTGCTGCTGTTTCGAAACCAGACCTTAAGTATCAAGAAGTTGTGAAATGTGCAATTCCACATTTTTACTCTCAGTATTTTGTTTCGAGTAATGTGTAAAAGATGAGACTCAAATACAAGAATTTCATGTAATTTTAAACAGTTTATTGCTTCTATGCAGACAATAAATTCTCTCAATATTTCTTCTCGCTCTGCTATCTCACTCTTAAATGGCGTTAACACTGAGCAGTATTCCAAGCGATAGAGAACAAGTGATTTGAATAGTGTTACTACCAAAGGCATTATTTTTCTTGTTCTGAAAGTTCACATTATGTACCATGCCTTTCTCCTGGCCTTCACAGTAATTACTTTGTATTCTTTAAAAAAATAGATTAGCTGACATTATTATACTCAGGTCTTTTACGTCTTCTCTTCATGCTATACGGAGACACTCCTGCATTTTGTATACAGTTTCTCTTCTGAATTTTCTTGCATATATGAGCAACTGGAAACTGTCCCAACTGACTAATGGAAGACTTTATATCCTCTCGTTTCTCGGTGACTCCTACAGAGGTGATTTTCATGTTAAAATTTATCGTTTCGGTCTGGTATGAAGTTATGTAACAAGTAGCGCTAGGACTGTGACTTCGGGAACTGGACTTCTTGACATTGCCAAGGCTAGATTTTATATTCTATTATTCGTTAGAAAATTGCCGAGGCCTGGTCAGCGCCGCGGGGGCGCTGCCCCCTGGAACACCCTCCAGGTAGGTAGACCTACTGATCTTGTGCGCTATCACTCCATGATTGTCAAATGTCTTAGGGAAGCCTCAGAAACCCATGCAGACCTAGGTTGTACAGGTAGTATTTTTTCCATATTGTACACATTTACTGTAGACCAATAGCTCTGACATCCCACATCATAAAAATCTTTGAAAGAGTGCTAAGAAGCAGGATTGCAAATCACCTGGATTCCCAAAATCTGCACAATCCAGGGCAACATGGGTTCAGGGCAGGTCGCTCCTGCCTCTCACAACTACTGGATCACTATGACATGGCCTTGGATGCACTGGAAGAAAATCAGAATGCAGATGTAATATACACAGACTTTGCAAAAGCATTTGACAAATGCGATCATGGCGTAATAGCCCATAAAATACGTGCTAAAGGAATAACTGGGAAAGTGGGGAGATGGATCTTCAACTTCCTAACAAATCGAACACAAAGAGTAGTGGTCAACAGAGTTAAATCGGAGGCTGCCATAGTGAAGAGCTCTGTTCCACAAGGCACAGTACTCGCCCCCATCTTATTCCTTATCCTCATATCAGACATAAACAGAGATATACACCACAGCACCGTATCATCCTTTGCGGATGATACTAGGATCTGCATGAGGCTGTCATCTGCTGAGGACGCGGTTAACCTCCAAGAAGATATAAACAAAGTTTTCCAGTGGGCAACGGTAAACAATATGATGTTCAATGAGGACAAATTCCAACTACTCCGTTATGGAAAACTGGAGGAGATAATAACTAGAACAGAGTATACTACTGACTCCGGCCATACAGTAGAGCGGAAAAATAATGTAAGGGACCTGGGAGTAGTAATGTCTGAGGATCTCACTTTCAAGGATCACAACAGTGCCACGATCGCACGTGCAAAGAAAATGATAGGATGGATAATGAGAACTTTCAAAACGAGAGATGCCAAGCCCATGATGATCCTTTTCAAATCACTTGTTCTCTCTAAGCTGGAATACTGCTGTACATTAACATCTCCATACAAAGCAGGTGAAATCGCAGATCTAGAGAGTGTACAGAGATCCTTTACTGCACGTATAAGTTCTGTCAAGCACCTTAACTACTGGGAACGCTTGGAAGCACTTGACTTGTACTCGTTGGAACGCAGGAGGGAGATATATCATAATCTATACTTGGAAAATCTTCGAAGGAATGGTCCCAAATCTGCACACAGAAATCACTCCCTACGAAAGTAAAAGACTGGGCAGGCGATGCAAAATGCCGCCAATAAAAAGTAGGGGCGCCATTGGTACACTAAGGGAAAACACCATAAGTGTCCGGGGCCCAAAACTGTTCAACAGCCTCCCATCAAGCATTAGGGGAATTGCCAATAAACCCCTGGCTGCCTTCAAGAGAGAGCTGGACAGATACCTAAAGTCGGTGCCGGATCAGCCGGGCTGTGGCTCGTACGTCGGACTGCGTGCGGCCAGCAGTAACAGCCTAGTTGATCAGGCCCTGATCCATCGGGAGGCCTGGTCTTGGACCGGGCCGCGGGGGCGTTGATCCCCGGAATAACCTCCAGGTAACCTCCAGGTAACATATACACAGAGATACACACCTCGAGGTGTATATAAACAGATACACACGCCTCGAGGTGTATATAAACAAATACACACATCTCGATGTGTATATAAACAGATACACACGCCTCGAGGTGTATATAAACAGATACACACGCCTCGAGCTGTATATAAACAGAGATACCCACCTCGAGGTGTATATATAACCCGCCTCCCCGAAGGGTGTTGGTTACGCGGTAGCTTGAATGTTTAAACCATCAAGATAACACTGATGCTTTCATAGATAATGCTTATTAATTAACGTCCATGCAATGAATATAACTCACCCATGATACACCAAGAATTTTTACCAAACGCCGTAATCTTGTCCTTGTTCTTCCAATCAATTATTATTAGCTATTATTACATATTTTCTACTTCCAAAACCTGTTGTACAAAGATAACTGAGAGAAGTCAGTGCTGAGGAGAAGTGACCAAAAAACCACAACATTAATGTATACATAAATTAAGAAGGGACGAGGTTCCACCATCACACCAGCTACTTAACTGCCAGATTTAGCACCACTAAACTCTCTTCCTCTAACGGGAGGCATCAATAAAATACTAATTTTATACCAACATCAAATACAAATTAATTTTCAAGTTGACGCTGAACTGCAGCAAAAAAAAAAAAAAAAACTTTTATGTTGAGACACACGATAAAATATGCTTCATAAACTAGTTTACTTTCAAGTACAGACAAACAATTAAATGAATGGAAAAACCTTTATTATTAAATGAGAAGCACTATATTAAATATTGATGTTGCTGCTTCACTGAAGGTGGAGGAATACACCACCACCAGGAGGAACAGCAGCAACTGCAGCAGCTGCAGCAGCTGCATTAGCACTAATGTAAAACCTCCAAGTGAGGCAGCAGCAACGTACATCAACAACCACTATGAAAAGGACGCACAGCAGACGAAGCTTTATCACGGACACGAAACACATTAGAAACACTCCAAGAAGCAAGAAAAGCAGCAGTATGAATGACATGAACAAGTGGCGGCATATCTTAGGAACCAGCGATGAAGCAGCATCACTTGCAGGAACTGTAATAGTTGCAGCATCACTGACAGAAACAGAAGGAACAGTACCTCTCAGTAACAATACCATCATCACAGGCAGCAACAAGAGAAGGAACAGCACCTTTCAGTAACAACAGCATCATTGGCAGGAACAGCACCTTTCAGCAACAACAGCAGCTGCATCACTGACAAAAACAAAAGCAGCTAGAGCACTTCTTAAGCAACAAGAACAGCACAACAGGGACGAGTTAGGTGTCTAGGTTGGCAATATCTCAATCACGAGGGAGGTCAGGCTGAGACTAGTACTCCGCACATGCCCCACATACCACGTTCACAGTCTTACGCTGGACACCCAGGCCATTAAGAGCCTCTGTCTCCCATCACACTAGACCTCTCACTAACAGCTACCTTAATCCTATTCCTCCTTTCTCACTTATCTTCCCTTCATTCCTTCCTTCCTCCGTATCTTTCTTATAGAAAAAAAAAAACAGCAGAATTCTGTTGTTGTATTCAATTTTGATAAATAAAAAAACCACCAGGAAGGAATGGTCCCAAATCTGCACACAGAAATCACTCCCTACGAAAGTAAAAGACTGGGCAGGCGATGCAAAATGCCGCCAATAAGTAGGGGCGCCATTGGTACACTAAGAGAAAACGCCATAAGTGTCCGGGGCCCAAAACTGTTCAACAGCCTCCCATCAAGCATTAGGGGAATTGCCAATAAACCCCTGGCTGCCTTCAAGAGAGAGCTGGACAGATACCTAAAGTCGGTGCCGGATCAGCCGGGCTGTGGCTCGTACGTCGGACTGCGTGCGGCCAGCAGTTGATCAGGCCCTGATCCATCGGGAGGCCTGGTCGTGGACCGGGCCGCGGGGGCGTTGATCCCCGGAATAACCTCCAGGTAACAGGTAACCACTCTTCATCTCTTCCTCCCTCCCTTTATTTCCAGTATTTCTCTTCTTTCTATTTTCTTTCCCCTTCACCACAGGCTTGATGCTCCAAACTCGCGTTTCTTCCAGGTATAATTGCTAACAGCACTAATCACATTTTGGCTTAGCATTTTATACACTAGAGCACCAGATGAAACTTAGCCATCCCTCGCCAGACATGAAATGTTTTCATGATACAGATTTTACATTTACTGTAGGTTGGCTGCATCATCGGTAGCTACACAAGTCTCTAGCGCATCTATGAGGATATATACAGGTAAATGTGAACACACGGAGGATCCCACGAACATGCTGTTAGAGATACAGAACATAAAAGTTGTGATATTTATAGATCTCTGTGTGTAAATCACTCCGCACTTTTGGCAATAAAATGATACCAAACGTAATGAGAAGAGGAAGAGGTTAACACAGAGGGTGTGTATGTGTAATATATGAAGTAGCCAACTCTTGCCTGTTTCGTACGATACAAGAGCGGGCTACAGCTGCGCCCCCTGTTACCGCCAACAGCGTTCCCGTGTACCAACGAACTGAGAGACCAGTTGTGAGCACCATTATGACTAAAAGACCAGACGGTCCTGGCGTAGACCAGATTGTTTTGGTGTAAACCACACTGTGGCTCATGGATGAGTTTACTCTTGTCGAAGTGTTTGACGAGAGTGGTAAAAATACCTTCAAGTTTTAATATTATCTATACAAGTCATCCTAAACACTCTATATAATCTTCTGCAAACATTTCTTTTGTGACACTGGAGACCATCTCTATTTTCCCGGTGAAAAATCATCATTACTCAGCATAACACAAACTACTAAAAAAATATACACACTTTCTTCCCTGAGAGTAAAAACATAGTGCAGACGGGCAAATATTGACGGAAGAAATGACCTTTTCTTATTTTTATTATTCTTTTACTCTGAACAGATTCTGAAGAAAACGTTCTGAGGTATGGCGCACAGTTACAACTACTGGGAACAAAAAGTCTGGAGATTTGGCCGACAGCCAGTCCCAATCCGGCTTGCCGCGTCTCCAAGTATCCTGTACGTTATAATCACGTCTCTCCTAGTGGATCTCCATTCCATATCCATCACAGCCTGGTTGTTGTGGCACTTGGGGAACGCAGTGATCTAGTTTACCCTCGAAAATTTATACATTCGTTCCAGGAATATTCTTGACATCTAATGGTACCAGGCAGAAATCTCTTGAACACGAATGTTGACATGATTTTCTTATTGCGCCCCTGCTTTCCCCTATATTTTACACTTTCTCCCGTATCTCACTCCATTAAATTGTGGAAATATGTTCGATGTGATGTTCACCTGAAGATTATTTTCATACGTCGATGTAATTTTTCTCCTCCAAGTTCATACTTGCGTCTGGTCTTCCTGCTACCAGAGTTGCATGGTGTTACACTTGCTCGTTTAAACTTCAGCAGCCACAGTGTTTTGTGTGTGCTTACCTGACGGAGGAGCGAGTCTCTTGCTTGTTCCACTCACAGCAATGCAGTATGTTCATGCTGTCCCTCTTCTATAATTCATTTATCGTATAACTTCTTCACATTTCTTCAAGATTGACGTCAGCTAAGTGGGTGTGTGTTTAGGCATGTATGTGATGACGGGAATGTGTAGGTGAGAAGTGGGGACACAAGGCGTGGGGGTAACGGGCGTGTGAGCAGGATAATGTAAATAGAATGTGGGGGAAAGTGGGTGTTGGGGGTGGATGTAGCGTCTCACATGTGGGGTGTTTGGGGGGAAGTGGTGCTGGGGTGAGTGTGTCGCCTCAAGTGGTAATAAGGTGGGCTGGATTAGCACTATCTGGCCACCTCTGTGATATGAACCAGCCTGGACTGGACCCCCTGCTGCCGCCCTTCTTGATAACACCCACACTACCCGTGCTCCACCCCACCTTCTACCCTTTCTACTGACCCTCTCCCTTCCCCCACACACACCTGCGATTGTGGGTGGTGCAGGCTGAGAGGCTGCGGGTGACGGAAGCGTGGACCACGATGCTTCACCGCAAGGGCTCCAGATCACCACTAAGGAATGCGGCAGAGCTGATGTGTGTGATGACAGCCAGGATGATCATGTCTCACTCACCACAAGTGTACAACCTCCAATACAGCCCCCCCCCCCACACACACACACACAGAAAACAGGAACACGAGGGCACAGCTGGAAGTTGAAAACTCAGATGAGTCATAGGGATGTAAGGAATTCATACATAGCTTTAAGAAGAGGTACGATAAGGCTCTTGATGCCAGAAGTGTGGGCCTAGTAGCAAACAGCAAAGAGGAGGGTCCTAGAGCTGTGAATCGACCACTGCAACCACATATAGGTGAGCGCACACACACACACACACACACACACACACACACACACACACACACACACACAATAAAGTCATTAATAACGTTAGTTCTAGCTGTCAAAGAACACATTACCCAGCACGGTCAGCCACGGAGTGGGTCTTCTTCCCAGCCAGGCACACTCACTCACTCCACAGGTACCAGGTAATCATATACAAGATTTACCTAATGAAAAAGTCACAGATTTCTTGTCAACATGGACACACGAATCACATTCAATTATACACGTGTCGCTCTAGTGTTGGTTCAGAGAATCCTTGCTTTCACGGACCCATCAATGATCAGGAGTCTCAGTGAGCAGTAGTGTCCACCCGCCGTTCATATGGTGAGCCGTAGTTACGTCTTGTACCCTTGAAGTTCACAAGTTTTAGTTTAATGTACAGTTCAGAAGGTGTGCAATAAGTTTATTGTACACTCGCAGCTTATCCTGTGAACTGTTTTGTGCATCCAATACCGTGACTGGAACAATACACAAAGAAGAAAGAAACTTATGATGGGCCGAAACGTTGTCACCAGCTAGTCATTGTACACCCGCAGGTCGTCCCATAACTGGTGGCGCAAACCAAAAATGATTGACATCAGACCTGGGCAACATGGGTTCAGGGCAGGTCGCTCCTGCCTCTCACAACTACTGGATCACTATGATATGGCTTTGGATGCACTGGAAGAAAATCAGAATGCAGATGTAATATACACAGACTGCAAAAGCATTTGACAAATGCGATCATGGCGTAATAGCCCATAAAATACGTGCTAAAGGAATAACTGGGAAAGTGGCCAAGCCAATGATGATCCTTTTCAAATCACTTGTTCTCTCTAGGCTGGAATACTGCTGTACATTAACATCTCCATTCAAAGCAGGTGAAATCACAGATCTAGAGAGTGTACAGAGATCCTTTACTGCACGTATAAGTTCTGTCAAGCACCTTAACTACTGGGAACGCTTGGAAGCACTTGACTTGTACTCGTTGGAACGCAGGAGGGAGATATATATCATAATCTACACTTGGAAAATCTTGGAAGGAATGGTCCAAAATCTGCACACAGAAATCACTCCCTACGAAAGTAAAAGACTGGACAGGCGATGCAAAATGCCCCCAATTAAAAGTAGGGGCGCCATTGGTACACTAAGGGAAAACACCATAAATGTCCGGGGCCCAAGACTGTTCAACAGCCTCCCACCAAGCATTAGGGGAATTGCCTGGCTGCCTTCAAGAGAGAGCTGGACAGATACCTAAAGTCAGTGCCGGATAAGCCGGGCTGTGGCTCGTACGTTGGACTGCGTGCGGCCAGCAGTAACAGCCTAGTTGATCAGGCCCTGATCCATCGGGAGGCCTGGTCATGGACAGGGCCGCGGGGGCGTTGATCCCCGGAATAACCTCCAGGTAACCAAGTGGTACTTGTATAGTTTTGATAATGCAGAGTTATTTCGCACAATACAATCTCGTCGCATCATTGTTGATGCAGTATGTGGATACAATCTCGTGATTTTAGATACAATTAATAAATGAAGTCACCGAGTCATTTTGGAGATTACAATCACGTAGCAAATTTATCTGGCTGATGACAAGTGCAAGTACAATCTCAAGAGTTCAAACAAATCATAAAGAAGAGATTTACCAATTGATGTCGAGATTATTTTGGCCGATCACTGGACAAAATAGCAAGTGATATATCAACACCTGAAGCCTAACACGTGATATATGAGCACCTGAAGAATAACAAGAGTGATATATAAACACCTGAAGCAACAACTGGGATATAACAACAATATATGAATACCTACCTGGGAGCAGCTATAAAACGCTATGCAGCACCTGGGAGCAGCTATAAAACGCTATGCAGCATCTGGGAGCAGCTATAAAACGCTATGCAGCACCTGGGAGCAGCTATAAAACGCTATGCAGCACCTGGGAGCAGCTATAAAACGCTATGCAGCACCTGGGAGCAGCTATAAAACGCTATGCAGCACCTGGGAGCAGCTATAAAACGCTATGCAGCACCTGGGAGCAGCTATAAAACGCTATGCAGCACCTGGGAGCAGCTATAAAACGCTATGCAGCACCTGGGAGCAGCTATAAAACGCTATGCAGCACCTGGGAGCAGCTATAAAACGCTATGCAGCACCTGGGAGCAGCTATAAAACGCTATGCAGCACCTGGGAGCAGCTATAAAACGCTATGCAGCACCTGGGAGCAGCTATACAAGACTAACATATGATACCAGCTTAGATAATTAGTAATACCAGACACGTCTGAACATACATTCCAATAAGAGGGACGTACGTAAAAACACATTCCAAGAGGCGAGAGGAACACATGGCGGGAGGTGGGAGAGGACACATACCAAGCGAGGTGTGGGACTCTCCCGCTGAGTGTCACTTCCTTCCCCGCGGCTTCCCACATTCCCACAACCCTTAAAATAAATAAATAAATATATATATAATATATATATATATATATATATATATATATATATTATATATATATATATATATAATTACATAAAAAAGTACCACACACACTTGGAAAATCTTGGAAGGAATGGTCCCAAATCTGCACACAGAAATCACTCCCTACGAAAGTAAAAGACTGGGCAGGCGATGCAAAATGCCCCCAATAAAAAGTAGGGGCGCCATTGGTACACTAAGGGAAAACACCATAAGTGTCCTGGGCCCAAAACTGTTCAACAGCCTCCCATCAAGCATTAGGGGAATTGCCAATAAACCCCTGGCTGCCTTCAAGAGAGAGCTGGACAGATACCTAAAGTCAGTGCCGGATCAGCCGGGCTGTGGCTCGTACGTTGGACTGCGTGCGGCCAGCAGTAACAGCCTAGTTGATCAGGCCCTGATCCATCGGGAGGCCTGGTCATGGACCGGGCCGCGGGGGCGTTGATCCCCGGAATAACCTCCAGGTAACCTCCAGGTAACACCCCATTATGGCATGTGTTATGGAACAGTGCCACAGGTTAACTTGGAACAGTGCCACAGAATGGGTAGATCCTCTTTTACGAGTCCTAGAGTTCTATGACATAGTAACATAAATATAATGGGAAGAACAAGGGCGAGTAGAGTGCATCTGTTAGAAAACGCTGACCACCACACCCAAGGTTAATACACAAACTGGGCCACTAAAGTGAGTGGGAAGGTCTTAAGAGTGAATACACTAATACCTGAAGGAGTTACTGTAAGAGAGGTAACGGAGTGGGTAGGATAAAAATGCAGTTATCCAAAGGTCACTATTTGAATGCCCTGCTTTCTCCAACACACATCAATCGCCAGCTTGATGAAACTGACTTCATCCTAGCACTGCTGATGATTAACCGGGCTGTGGTTCGTACGTTGAACTACTGAACTACAACAGCCTCCCATCAAGCATTAGGGGAATTGCCAATAAACCCCTGGCTGCCTTCAAGAGAGAGCTGGACAGATACCTAAAGTCAGTGCCGGATCAGCCGGGCTGTGGCTCGTACGTTGGACTGCGTGCGGCCAGCAGTAACAGCCTAGTTGATCAGGCCCTGATCCATCGGGAGGCCTGGTCGTGGACCGGGCCGCGGGGGCGTTGATCCCCGGAATAACTTCCAGGTAACCAGGTAACGTGCGGCCATCAGTAACAACCTGGTTGATCAGGCCCTGATACACTGAGGCAGGCGAGAGATATAATCTACACCTGGAAGATTCTGGAGGGACTGGCAGGCGATGCAACAAACCCCCAGTGAAAAGTAAGGGCGTCACTGGTACACTACGAGAAAACGCAATGAGTGTACTAGGCCCAAGACTATTCAACAGCCTCCCACCAGCAATAAGGGGCATTACGGGAAGACCCCTGGTTGTCTTCAAGAGGGAGCTGGACAGATACCTAAAGACGGTGCCGGATCAGCAGGGCTGTGTGGTTCGTACGTTGGATTGCGTGCGGCCAGCAGTAACAGCCTCGTTGATCAGGCCCTGATCCACCGGGAGGTCTGGTCGTGGACCGGGCCGCGGGGGCGTTGATCCCCGGAATGCCCTCCAGGTAGACTCCAGGTAGGCCTGGTCGAGGGCCGGGCCGCGGGGGCGTTGATCCCCGGCATCCAGCTATCCTGAAGTACTGATCAAGGCAACAAGTGAAAAGTACAGGAAAAAATCCCAAAATGAGTTATCAGCCCGTAGAAGTTGTCAGAAAGTGGTTACAAGACTTCAACCCGAAGGAGACAACAGAGAACACACATTTAATATAATCTGGAGGAAGAAGCAAGAAGAAAACGTACAGTAAGATTTGAGAGCAATTATATTACACATAAAAGAAAAAAAAAAAGCTTTTAATGGACAAGTCACTTTCAATATTTTCTAATATGTTATTTCCCCCTATAATCTACCGTGTCCATAATTACTATTATCCTCAAAGATTTGTTAAGTTATACCATGAATTAAGGAAAGATCCTGGACTACACCGTACGACAACAAACAAAGCAAATGTGGTAGTAATTATGGACAAGGTAGATTATAGGGGAAAAATAAACACAATATTAGGAGACAGGGAAACTCTCGCGCCTCCTAGTCTCTCACACTCTCTCTCTATATATATAAGAGTAACTAAGAATCCCCAGGACAGCCATTAACGTCTGCCAAAACCCACACAGTTGACCATCGGTTCATGATGGCGACGCCCTGGCCAGCGGGGGACCCCTCGGTATGGCCAAGTTCCGAACTGGGTGTGGGTGTGCTGTGGGTGTGGTGAGATGTGGGTGTGGTGCATGATCTAGTGTGGGTGTGGTGCATGAGCTAGTGCGGCAATTGGTGTGGATTTGTTGCCGATGTCGGATATGATGTGGATGTGGGAGCTGAGTCTGGTGCGGAGAGTATGGGACTGTGGCTGATGCTGTGGTCAGGTGATAGCAGGAAGTAGGTATATGAAGGTCAGATGATAGCAGGAAGTATGATATGAAGGTCAAATGATAGCAGGAAGTATGATATGAAGGTCAGATGATAGCAGGAAGTATAATATGAAGGTCAGATGATAGCAGGAAGTATGATAAGGAAGCATGGTACACGAGGGTCGGGATTAATTAAGAATTAAGTCTATATGTGGATCGGAACTGTAATGAGAAAATAGGAACAAGAATGAAGTAAGAATAGGCTTGGGACTGACCTGTGGTTCGTTTCCAAAATTTTCAAATTTTCGCGGCATGACCTGAGGCCAGGTGTCCCTGTCGATTACCTGATCAAATAGGCTGTTGTTGCTGGCGGCCCGCCGGTCCACATATTCGTCACAGCCTAGGTAATCTGGCACACCGCGGAGGTAGAGATTCAGTCCCTTCTTCAAATACTTCCATAAGTCTTCCGGCAATATTTCTGATATCCACTAGTAGCGAGATGAATAGTCTAGGCCCACGGATACTGATACAGTGTTCTCTTACTGTGCTCATGGCTTGCCTGCTTTTCAAAGTGTATTTTACACTTCCTCTCATATCAGAATTGGAACAGAAGTAGAGAAATTAATAATAACAATATTAGGAATGGAAGAAGAGATAGTAAGCAACCATAATACTGAAGCAACCCGACTGATCACTCCAACAACCAGGAGCTCTATACCGAGACTCGGGGGAGTTAGCCACCTAAAACAAGTATGCTACAGTAAAAGATATAAAACGGAATAAAAACGTTATGCCGAATAAGAATTTTTGATAAAACTTTATTCTAGTACACAGTAATTTAAGAGAGAACTCGATGAGTGTCAGAGGTCCCCGACTCTTCAACGTCTCTTCCCCTCCCGCCCGAGCATAAGGGAAATTACCAACAAACCCCTGGCTGTCTTCAAGAGAGCTCTAAGAGTTCCTCGAATCGGCTCCTAACCTGCCTAACTGCGGTTCGTACGTTGAGCTGCGTGAGACCAGTAATAACAGCCTGGGTGATCAGGCCTGGTCTGGAACAGAGCCGCGGAGGAATCGATCCCCGCAAACATCCTCCAGGTATATCAATGTTATCTAGATCAAAATACGTTATCTAGAACAATCAAAATACGTTATCTAGAACAATCAAAATACGTTATCTAGAACAATCAAAATACGTTATCTAGAACAATCAAAATACGTTATCTAGAACAATCAAAATACGTTATCTAGAACAATCAAAATACGTTATCTAGAACAATCAAAATACGTTATCTAGAACAATCAAAATACGTTATCTAGAACAATCAAAATACGTTATCTAGAACAATCAAAATACGTTATCTAGAACAATCAAAATACGTTATCTAGAACAATCAAAATACGTTATCTAGAACAATCAAAATACGTTATCTAGAACAATCAAAATACGTTATCTAGAACAATCAAAATACGTTATCTAGAACAATCAAAATACGTTATCTAGAACAATCAAAATACGTTATCTAGAACAATCAAAATACGTTATCTAGAACAATCAAAATACGTTATCTAGAACAATCAAAATACGTTATCTAGATCAAAATACGTTATCTAGAACAATCAAAATACGTTATCTAGAACAATCAAAATACGTTATCTAGAACAATCAAAATACGTTATCTAGAACAATCAAAATACGTTATCTAGAACAATCAAAATACGTTATCTAGAACAATCAAAATACGTTATCTAGAACAATCAAAATACGTTATCTAGAACAATCAAAATACGTTATCTAGAACAATCAAAATACGTTA
The DNA here is from genome assembly GCF_038502225.1 of Cherax quadricarinatus. NCBI lineage: Eukaryota > Metazoa > Arthropoda > Malacostraca > Decapoda > Parastacidae > Cherax > Cherax quadricarinatus. The sequence goes on along the minus strand of NC_091324.1, from coordinate 29,614,228 downwards.
CGTTGAATTATCCAAATTTTAATATCCTGACGGAGCCATTACGCTGAAATCCAACAAATAAATCCAATAAATCCGCGTGAGATGGACGAAAATCCATTGCTTAAGTAGAGTGACAAATGGTAAACAGCGGGAGACGCTGTGGGTGGGAGGAGGTGCGGCGGGGAGCAGGCGAGGGGCGGCGGGGAGCAGGCGAGGGGCGGCGGGGAGCAGGCGAGGGATGGCAGGGAGCAAGTTGTACTCGTCACGGTAGGTATACCTGTTGTACCCTTCACGGTAGGCATACCTGGTGTACTCTTCACGGTAGGCATACCTGGTGTACTCGCCACGTTAGGTATACCGGTTGTACTCGTCACGGTAGGTATCCCTGTTGCACTCGCCACGATAGGTATACCGGTTGTACTCGTCACGGTAGGCATACCTGTTGTACTCTTCACGGTAGGCATACCTGGTGTACTCTTCACGGTAGGCATACCTGGTGTACTCGCCACGGTAGGTATACCGGTTGTACTCGTCAAGGTAGGTATACCGGTTGTACTCGTCAAGGTAGGTATACCGGTTGTACTCGTCACGGTAGGCATACCTGGTGTACTCGTCACGGAAGGTATACCTGTTGTATACCTGTCTTAGATTCCGGTAGTCTTCCATGCTTGGGTGATGACTTGATCAGTCACGTTGTTCAGAGGTGAGGGGGCAGATAAGAGATGAGGGGCGATAATAGGTGAGGGGGAACGATAAGAGGTGAGGGGTGATAAGATGTGAGGGAGGTTGAAAGAGGGGGTGATGTGAAGACATGAGAGGGGGCAGTGGCGGAAGGCAGGGGACGGTGGATGCATGGGGGATGCAGGGGGCGGCAGGCGGTCGTGGGGTACAGAGGCAGGGGGCGGCCGCGGGGGGCGGAGGCAAGGAAAGGTGACCGCAAGTGCAAAGGAAGACAAATGACAGTGTTATCTGCGGCCATCAGTGACCGCTGTGACCCCCTGCCCGCCCACCCGCCCACACCACCCGCAGTTCTCAATGACTACACCCAGCCTGTGCCTCTCCCTCCCTCCCTCTCCCTAGGTTAAATGTCTTCCTGGATATTTTTCATTAAAAACAATCTACAAGTTACATACACGACAGCACTCTACCTAGTCTATTTCTAAGAGCATTGAGAATTCGTTATCCCATTTACACCAAGAGACGGACACGACACGACAATATTCTACGACGTTAGGTTATCCTGATCGGTTAATACAAGCAGAAAGAACAAAAAGGTATAATACCGTGATTGGAATACAAAACCCGCACATAGGACCGAAATGTCGTAATAAGCCCCCTCCCCCCTCTCTCTCTCTCCCATATGCGGGTTGTGTTTGTGGTGGTTTATACAAGCAGATCTGCAGAAAGCTGAGAGGAGTTTCTATAAAACTTAAATTTATACCAAGAAAACGCGAAGATGCAATTGGTGGTTCCATTTCACCAAGATATAGCACGGAGATATAATAAAATCTCCGATCCAGCCCTTTATCCCAACAAATCTGGAAGTGATTTTTTTTCCACACGCAAAAATAGTCTCTCGTCAGAAATAAAGGGCGACTACAGCATCCAATATGTAATACCTGTAAATCAGGACGTTTTACGGAGAAATGGTTAGTGAAACTGAAGCGTACTATTAGATATATTCAAAAAGACTGCCCTTTTCCAACACATGAAATGTTTCAACCACATGATCAAACACAAGGTTTTAATTACATATAAAAGCACTTGCTCTTGCAAGAGAAAATATTACTGCATCGATACTTTCGAAAGTTTTTCATCTCCCGAAGGGGCAACAGATAGCAAGAGTGTAAACGCTGCCTCTTGTAAGGGGACAGTCGCGCGCGTTTGTGCTCCGTCAAAAACTGCGTGTCTTGATGGCAGTGAAGGGAACAGAATGCGGGAAATAAGCGTGTGCAACCATAAAGTGCATATTCTCCTTTGAACACAAAAAAAAAAGGAATATCAGTGAACGCTAAATAGGAAAATAGTGATTATAGTGTCACATAGAGAGTGCCGGTGGTGAAACGGTTACCGTGGGAAATAGGCCTGACCAGCACTAGTGAATTATTGCCGGGTGTCGACACAAGTGGAAATAAACGAATATCGATCTATCTATCTATAAGTAATATAGTGAGTGACAAGGATATATATGTGCAGTGGCATAGTGAACTAAATTGTAGATAAGAGCAATCCAAATTATCCCCAAGTATAGCGTTCAATATATAGTGTAGAAAGGGGAATATCTTACAAGCGACTGGCACTAGCGAACTATTGCCAGAGGCCCAGTGAAGTGTTAATAACGGATAAGAAACTACTATAGTCATAAGATATGAAAAGAGTGATGGTAGCATTGAGGTGCAGGGAATCACAGCATACATAATTTGAGCATACAACCGTTACCTCTACAATATAGTGTAGAAAGGGGAATATCTTACAAGCGACTGGCACTAGCGAACTATTGCCAGAGGTCCAGTGAAGTGTTAATAACGGATAAGTAACTACTATAGTCAACAGATATGAAACGAGTGATGGTAGCATTGAGGTGCAGGGAATCACAGCATACATAAATTGAGCATACGACCGTTAAATACCCAATACATAGTGTACAATATATGGAATATATATATGGGTTGACCACTCACCAGGAAAATTATTGCCAGAGGCGACAGAGAAATGTAAACTATCGTACAGGTGTTATAACGAGGAAAAAGGATTTGAATAGGCAGTGATATAGTGTACTGAATTGTGGATGAGAGTAATCCTTTAAAACCGAGTGCTAGTGTAAGCTATGGTGTAATTATATGGGAACAACTGCTCAAGTTTACGGTCACCCCACTGATCCCCCCACCTCTCCCCCGCCCCTTCGTACCCCAACCAGCGGGGGTTGTTCCCTCCCTACTGGTACCCATACCATGGACCCACTTATCACCAAACCAAGCAAAGTGGAGACGTGGGGATACAAACTGGATAAGTATTAAGCCATAGTAGAAATAATAAAATAAGAGATAGTTGATTGATGTGCAGGGAAAAGTGAACATGCAGTGACTGGATAGTGGAAAAGGATAAACCACCACCAAATCCTCTCGCCACCCTCCCCCTCCGACACCCCAACCAGAAGGGATGGTCCTCACCCCCCCTATTGGCTCCCATACCCAATTCTCCTGACCACCGAACTACCTTTCATCACCGAAACCCAGCCACCACCACTACATATAACTGTCCAGGACAAGATAAACACCAGTGATCATGACAGGAATCAGATGCTGTAGGATGTATGATATATGATGTTATACAACATAAAAGTTTTTAATGGGTAATAAGTCTCCATGCTAATTACATCCCACATACCCATGTATTGACCTATAACACCCACACCTGCGTGCAGAGCTGAAAGGTAAAGTGAAGATCAAGCTCTTGTGGTACCCAGTTGCAAATAGGATACAGGCAGGATGGCAGTACAGTATACCTGTGGGACATGTAGAAAGGCTCTTGGGAAACAATCTAGAATCACATGCAACCTTTGCTTTTCAAAACATCATGTTACCTGTGCAAGAATAAACACTGCAACCAAAAATGACATCTATCTAGATAGGTGTTTCTGGATCTGCAACAGGGATGTGGAACTATGGATAGATATCAGGAAAGCACTCAGGAGGTTAATAAACAATAAACACGAGAAAAAGGAGGAACTATTGAATAGTCTACCTGGAATATATAGAGCATGGGAAGATAGGAGAGGAGTAAAGTCTAACACAGAGAATGCCCAGTCTACAACAACTGACCCAAAAATAAGCAGATACACACTAGAAAAAACACGGGAAACAAAAACAACAGCTAGTTCAGTGCCCAGCTTTAGGGCTGACCCAGACCCAGCCCCCAGCCATTGTGAAAATCTGGATTCAGTTAAAGACTCCTCCACAGCTACCAATGCCATATCCCCTAGTACAGATGTAGTAGTGGAGCCCTCCTCTGGAGTAGACTCTTCTGCAACCATCACAGTCATAGCCCCAGCCCCATCCCCCAGCCCCAGTGCTGACCCAGACCCAGCCCCCAGCCTTACTGCCAGCCCAGACTCTCCTAGGGACACTACCCAAACCACCACAAAAACAGTAAATATACAACCATCATTGCACAAGACCGTGGCCCACAGTACAGATGTTGGAGAGGAGTCTCCTTCCTCTACTGGGGAAAGTAGATGGAATCCAGGACGGGGTGGCCCTGGCTTGGATACTGAGGATTATAGTGCAGTCCCAGAACCTGCAGAAATTGACAACACACCTCCCAACAATTCTCAACCAAAGGTGAATTTGTGCAAATATTATGCTTGGGGCATCTGTAAGCATGGAATAACAGGGGAAAAAAATGGGACATGCAACTTTGACCATCCCAAAAAATGTAGCGACCTCCTGTCTAAAGGAGTGTGTCGCTCTTCTTCCTGTACTTTCTTTCACCCAAAAATGTGCCACTCCTCGGTCCTCCAGAAGCAGTGTTACAACATCGAGTGCCCTGCATACCATCTAAAAGGGACCAGGAGGCACAGACCCCACAGGACAAACAATAGTAGCTACGACTACCCAACTCCAGGTGATTTTTTAGTGGCAGGAAACGAAAAAAGAAAATGGAAGGAAATAACAAAAATAGTCCACCACCTTGGAGCCTTGTTGGACTGGAGGCGCAGCCAGTGGCCACCCATGGCCCTCCAGAATTACAACTACTGATGCCAATAACAAAATCCCCCCAACAAACACAGAATACAACCTCGTTCATATTTGCTAATATACAGGGCCTTAAGCCATCCACCAACAACAAAATACCTTTTATCAGTGGACTTCTAGTGGAGTCTAATGCAATGTTTGCAGCCTTCACAGAGACTCACACAAAAGATCACTTTGACAGTGAAATATGGATAAGTGGTTACAACCTTTTTAGATGCGACAGAAAAAACAGGCAACAAGGGGGGGTTGGCCTGTATGTCAAAGAGTCCCTTATCTGCACGGAGTTGCTGAACACCACAAATGAGGTAGTTGAAGTTCTATCAATAAAGATCGAGAACCAAAACCTAGTCATTGTGGTTGTATACAAGCCACCAGATACAACCTCCCAACAGTTCAAGGAACAGCTACTGAAAATCGATTACTGTTTGGAAAACCTTCCAGCTCCATCCCCAAACATCTTACTGCTTGGTGATTTCAACCTAAGGCATACAAAATGGAAAAATGTAGCAAATAATGTTATAGCTGAAACAATCCCCGGAGGTAGCACAGATGAAAGGTCTCACACACATGAGCTACTAAGTCTCTGCGAAAAACACTCCTTAAGCCAGCAGATAGTGGAGCCAACAAGACTAGAAAACACACTTGACCTTATCTTCACAAATAATGAGGACCTGATAAGAGACATAAGAATATCAAAAACAACAAATTCCGATCACAATCTAATCGAAGTCCAGACGTACATGCATAGGGGTCCTGAACAGCAGAATGCATGTACCGGTGAAGGTGTCTTCACAAAATACAATTTCAACAACAAGAACATCAACTGGGACCAGGTAAACCATGTCCTAAACGAAACATGTTGGGAAGATGTCTTAAATGACATGGACCCAAACCAGTGCCTTGAAAGGATCAACTTCCTGGTAGCCGAAGCATGTTCTAGGCATATTCCCCTAAGAAAGAAGAAGAGCAGGAGTAAACTGGAGAGAAAAAGACGCTCCCTCTACAGAAGACGACGAAGAGTCACTGAGCTCCTCAGGAGTGCTAGAATATCTGATACACGAAAGGAGGCACTGACCAGGGAAGTGGAAACTATCGAACTTAAGCTAAATGACTCTTACAGGAACCAGGAGAGGCAGGAGGAGCTTAAAGCTATTAGTGAAATTGAAAGAAATTCAAAATATTTCTTTTCATATGCCAAAAACAAGGCAAATACCACATCTAGTATCGGGCCCTTACTCAGACAGGATGGGACTTACACAGATGACAACAAGGAAATGAGTGAAATATTGAAATCCCAGTACGACTCTGTGTTTAGTGAACCACTAATCGGTCTGAGGATCGACGACCCAAATGATTTCTTCATGAATGAGCCTCAAAACTCCATAAATGTATGCCAGATTTCCGACATTACCCTAACTCCGATAGATTTCGAAAAAGCCATTGACAACATGCCTATGCACTCAGCCCCGGGCCCAGACTCGTGGAACTCTGTTTTCATTAAGAACTGCAAGAAACCCCTCTCGCGTGCCCTAAGTACACTATGGAGGAGGAGCTTGGACATGGGTGAGATTCCACAGTCACTTAAAACAACGGATATAGCCCCGCTCCATAAAGGTGGCAGCAAAGCATTAGCTAAGAACTATAGACCAATAGCTCTGACGTCCCACATCATAAAAATCTTTGAAAGAGTGCTAAGAAGCAGGATTGCAAATCACCTGGATTCCCAAAATCTGCACAATCCAGGGCAACATGGGTTCAGGGCAGGTCGCTCCTGCCTCTCACAACTACTGGATCACTATGACATGGCCTTGGATGCACTGGAAGAAAATCAGAATGCAGATGTAATATACACAGACTTTGCAAAAGCATTTGACAAATGCGATCATGGTGTAATAGCCCATAAAATACGTGCTAAAGGAATAACTGGGAAAGTGGGGAGATGGATCTTCAACTTCCTAACAAATCGAACACAAAGAGTAGTGGTCAACAGAGTTAAATCGGAGGCTGCCATAGTGAAGAGCTCTGTTCCACAAGGCACAGTACTCGCCCCCATCTTATTCCTTATCCTCATATCAGACATAAACAGAGATATACACCACAGCACCGTATCATCCTTTGCGGATGATACTAGGATCTGCATGAGGCTGTCATCTGCTGAGGACGCGGTTAACCTCCAAGAAGATATAAACAAAGTTTTCCAGTGGGCGACGGTAAACAATATGATGTTCAATGAGGACAAATTCCAACTACTCCGTTATGGAAAACTGGAGGAGATAATAACTAGAACAGAGTATACTACTGACTCCGGCCATACAATAGAGCGGAAAAATAATGTAAGGGACCTGGGAGTAGTAATGTCTGAGGATCTCACTTTCAAGGATCACAACAGTGCCACGATCGCACGTGCAAAGAAAATGATAGGATGGATAATGAGAACTTTCAAAACGAGAGATGCCAAGCCCATGATGATCCTTTTCAAATCACTTGTTCTCTCTAGGCTGGAATACTGCTGTACATTAACATCTCCATACAAAGCAGGTGAAATCGCAGATCTAGAGAGTGTACAGAGATCCTTTACCGCACGTATAAGTTCTGTCAAGCACCTTAACTACTGGGAACGCTTGAAAGCACTTGACTTGTACTCGTTGGAACGCAGGAGGGAGAGATATATCATAATCTACACTTGGAAAATCTTGGAGGGAATGGTCCCAAATCTGCACACAGAAATCACTCCCTACGAAAGTAAAAGACTGGGCAGGCGATGCAAAATGCCGCCAATAAAAAGTAGGGGCGCCATTGGTACACTAAGAGAAAACACCATAAGTGTCCGGGGCCCAAAACTGTTCAACAGCCTCCCATCAAGCATTAGGGGAATTGCCAATAAACCCCTGGCTGCCTTCAAGAGAGAGCTGGACAGATACCTAAAGTCAGTGCCGGATCAGCCGGGCTGTGGCTCGTACGTCGGACTGCGTGCGGCCAGCAGTAACAGCCTAGTTGATCAGGCCCTGATCCATCGGGAGGCCTGGTCGTGGACCGGGCCGCGGGGGCGTTGATCCCCGGAATAACCTCCAGGTAACCTCCAGGTATAGCCAAATTTACGTGGAGGAAACATATGCTGGCATCAATCTTACCATTCAAAGCAGGTGAAATCGCAGATCTAGAGAGTGTACAGAGATCCTTTACTGCACGTATAAGTTCTGTCAAGCACCTTAACAACTGGGAACGCTTGGAAGCACTTGACTTGTACTCGTTGGAACGCAGGAGGGAGAGATATATCATAATCTACACTTGGAAAATCTTGGAAGGAATGGTCCCAAATCTGCACACAGAAATCACTCCCTACGAAAGTAAAAGACTGGGCAGGCGATGCAAAATGCCGCCAATAAAAAGTAGGGGCGCCATTGGTTACCTGGAGGTTATTCCGGGGATCAACGCCCCCGCGGCCCGGTCCATGACCAGGCCTCCTAAGAGAAAACACCATAAGTGTCCGGGGCCCAAAACTGTTCAACAGCCTCCCATCAAGCATTAGGGGAATTGCCAATAAACCCCTGGCTGCCTTCAAGAGAGAGCTGGACAGATACCTAAAGTCAGTGCCGGATCAGCCGGGCTGTGGCTCGTACGTTGGACTGCGTGCGGCCAGCAGTAACAGCATAGTTGATCAGGCCCTGATCCATCGGGAGGCCTGGTCATGGACCGGGCCGCGGGGGCGTTGATCCCCGGAATAACCTCCAGGTAACCTCCAGGTAACCAAGGATAGGTTAGTGATCCAGTTGTAGGAAATAGACTGCGTGTTCTCAGTATCATTACAGATCAGCAGGCTTCTTGATTTTTATATTCCCCCCCCCCCGACTTACTACCCTACATATGCTGCTTCTTACTTCCTGTGAACAGTACATTATACTGGAAAGTAACCCAAATGAGGTTGAAATATACTGTCAATTTTGATGACTCTTTTTACTGTTTATCATTGGTAATATTTTCAACACTGACAAGTGTTCACTACGCTTTTACCATACATTTTATATATACAGGTGTGTGTGTCTAGCTTCTGCTAGGCGCCCATACTTATCTGGGATCTGGCAGAGTGGCGAAAAAACTGTGTACTTCGATACAGAGTGTGCAGGTTCGAACCTTGCTGTTGACAGTGTGTGTTAAAAGTTCGCCCGTTTGCGAATTGTTAAGCATGTAAATATATATATATATATATATATATATATATATATATATATATATATATATATATATATATATATATATATATATATATATACAAGGGCCAACTGAAGGGGAGGAGGCTGCATACTAAGTCAGCAGTGACAACCTGGAAGAGTATATAATATATAATTGATACCTGGAGAATGACGATGCCGCGCCACCCACGGCGGCAGCCAATCATCTTAATTTGGTTAAGATCCATGAAGCAGCCCCAGCCAGGTCACTTGAAAGTAGCTAAGTCACTGTTCCATGATACACACTTTCCCTTTTTATATTCCCTGTCTGTTCCATGTATCACACATCATACAGAATTACAAAACGCGCAGAACGTCATACAATATTTCCTTGTTGTCTTGGGTCTAATTTGAGTACTATTCCTACCAAACCAGATCCCGAGGTCATGTGACCACCACCGCCCCGGGATGACCAGTCCAGACCAGGTTTCAGGGTCACGCGAGCTAGCTGATGGGAGGCGCTGCCATACACACACACATGCCTGGGTGGCACCATAGTACTAAGCTTAACGTTAACCAAAGTAAATCCCTCTTGTCAAGTGGCCGGCAGCGGCCCCCTGGCCAACCATTATATTAGTCAGAGCAAACCTTAAAAGGCGGGCGGGGCCCAAAGAGAAGGGGCAGCGGTCCACTGATACGCTTCAACACGTACCATACATCAAGCTGTCCACTTAATACGGCTTCTATTATGGACAAAATCAATATCCAATTTCACTTATACTCATGAATATGCAAGTGAGAGGTGAACTTACCTACCTGAGTCAGTCAGTGACTGCTTACACACGCACGCACACGCGCACACACTCCTTTGCAGTTGGTCAACCCTTAATAGAATATTTGTTATCCTCGTTGCTCTAGTGAAGTTAATCAGCTCATGCTGACACTCCAATATTAAATAAGTGACCCATTCTGTGCTATTGAACAAGAAAAGGAAACATAGCCAGCTTTTGTTCCTAACGTACAACTAATACATAGAATAAGGTAGCAGGACACTGCTGCTGGATCCAGAAGTAGCGGACCCAGCAAATGTAGCGGCCCGGGATGCAGAAGCTAGCCAGTCAAGTCGGTATACTCTCCACTCTCGTCTGGGAGGTCAGAGGGTCGAGTCCCTTACGGAGTATCAAGCCTCCAACGTTCCAAACACAATTTTTTATTAAATAATAAAAAAAAGAATGCTGCCATGGTCAGTCTCTTCTCAGTTGTGGGAGGCTGGAGGTTTGAATTTCACTTTTTCACACACTGACATACACTGTTTTGCATCCTGTATCGCTTGGTTTACAATATTTGCATAATATGTTGTTAAATTATATAAGGAAAAATAATGAAGAAGGGACAACAAGAGGCTACGAAGAGCCAATCACAGCGAGACTGACATTCGTCAGCGATACCTGTAATGTTATAAACCAACACACTAGCAAATTGGAGTCAAAAAATACCGATACTTGTTGATTTTTGACTCGGATCAAATTCGATCACCTTCTCCTCCAAGTTACCTGCCCATTGCTTCCTTTCCTGCCTCAAGCTTTATAGAATAAACTATCATGAAAGTTGGTAATTACCATCAGCTGGAACGAAACTTGTGAAGCTCCCACAGCTAGTGATCTTTGAATGGAATACTTGACGACAGCCTGGTTGATCAAGCCTTGATTGTCCAGGAAGCCTGGTTTGGGACCTGGCCTCGGTTCTAGATCCTCCGGAAACGTCCTTCAGGTATCGTCATCGCCCTATCAAAGTCTACTTAGCTCAGATTAGCACATTTCAATACAATGAAACCAATCCTGTGTGAGGGAACATGGCAGGGAAAAGCAGTCTGCTTTTGATCCCACTATGTAATTATCACATATAATAGGTTTTTGCTACCTTTATTCGATTTGGGGAGTCACCCCCCCCCCGACACTGTCCCAAACAACACATTCTAAAAAAAATCCTTCAAATCTATCCTGCGTTCCTTCTTCTCCAAGTCCTCTTTCCTGTGTTCCCTTTCCTTCAAATCCTCTTTCCCTTTCTCCCTCTCTTCATCTTCCCAGTGCACTTTCCCTTGGTTCCATTCCTACAAGTCCTCTTTCCTCCTCCAAGCTATATTTCCTTTGCTTCCTCTCCTCCTAGAAGCCTTCTCCACCTAACTGCACCTATACTGCACGTATAAGTTCTGTCAAGCACCTTAACTACTGGGAACGCTTGAAAGCACTTGACTTGTACTCGTTGGAACGCAGGAGGGAGAGATATATCATAATCTACACTTGGAAAATCTTGGAAGGAATGGTCCCAAATCTGCACACAGAAATCACTCCCTACGAAAGTAAAAGACTGGGCAGGCGATGCAAAATGCCGCCAATAAAAAGTAGGGGCGCCATTGGTACACTAAGAGAAAACACCATAAGTGTCCGGGGCCCAAAACTGTTCAACAGCCTCCCATCAAGCATTAGGGGAATTGCCAATAAACCCCTGGCTGCCTTCAAGAGAGAGCTGGACAGATACCTAAAGTCAGTGCCGGATCAGCCGGGCTGTGGCTCGTACGTCGGACTGCGTGCGGCCAGCAGTAACAGCCTAGTTGATCAGGCCCTGATCCATCGGGAGGCCTGGTCGTGGACCGGGCCGCGGGGGCGTTGATCCCCGGAATAACCTCCAGGTAACCTCCAGGTAACTCCCTCGCCAGGCACCCCTCCCCACCTTCCATCCTCTTCTCCAAGTTCCCTCCCCCATCCTCCCCCCGGCTTACCGACCACACTCCACACGTCATCGCCACTGACTGCCGCAGTAAATGACCTGCTTGAGTCCTCCCTCAAGCCAGGTCGGTATTCGGGTTAGTCTCGCTATCAACAAATATATCTGGAAAATCTCCGCCACGGGAAACCTCGTTAAGATCTCTTAACAAGATCAAGAAAGACACTAATCACTGGGTCCCAAAGAGACTAAACTCTCAGCCTTAAAATACCTAATCAACTGCTGTAAAATACGGCGATTTCGACCCCGCTGACGGCAATTAAAAATAAAGGGTACCTCTGGCATGTTTAAAGACACTAATAAGGGATGAATATTCATGGTGATATTACAGTGAGGGAGAGCCGAGGTGATACCTAAGATGAAGTGTCTGTCTTGCTTCCACTCAGATAAGACCCAGTCCAGTTGTGTTTCAACCACCAGTCAACATTCACACACACACACACAATATATATATATATATATATATATATATATATATATATATATATATATATATATATAGGATGGGGTCCACCTCTGGTGAAAGTTGTGGAACCCATAGCCTCGGAGATGTGGATAAAAAAAGGCTTCAAGGAAGAATATTTGGATTTCTTCCTGAAGAAATATATATATATATATATATATATATATATATATATATATATATATATATATATATATAGGATGGGGTCCACCTCTGGTGTAAGTTGTGGAACCCATAGCCTCGGAGATGTGGATAAAAAAAGGCTTCAAGGAAGAATATTTGGATTTCTCCCTGAAGAAATATATATATATATATATATATATATATATATATATATATATATATATATATATATATATATATATACATATATATATAACACCTGGAGGGTGGAGGTTATATAATTACAATGAAAGACCTGTTCGGATGAATCCCTCAACTTTACACACACACACATTTCCAATCTCACACACATGCTGAAGACTAGCCAGTACATACACAACGTCCATCGATCAAATATTCCAAGGAAGAAGTCGCACGCATTTTAAATATGGGACCTAAGATTGACGGGGAGACCCTGCAAACATAAGTACAAGAGCAGACGGTTGCTATACTTCCTCCTTGCGCGCGCACAGTCAACCATTCATTCCACAGCCCACACGCAAACAGGATAACATCGAGGTCGGAAATGACAAAGTGCGCAACACGGCAGGCAGGAACCCCACAGAAGACGGAGCCAGACAGATATGCAGCATGAGCTGGGAGGAGACCGGGAACATAGGACTCGACTCCGAAGGACAGGGATCACACAGGGATTCAGGAGGCAGGGATCCTTTCCAGAAATAGAAACCACAAATTTATTTGGTAACTGAAAATTTTTCGTTTTAATTACAGAAAATGTGGATAAATAAATATTAACAATGAAAACTGGATTCAATGGACAAAAGTGAAGGCAAGGAAAAATATAAATTGTTTTAAAGGTAAATAAAATAAAAAGTAACCACAAGTAACAGCCTGGTTGATCAGGCCCTGATCCATCGGGAGGCCTGGTCATGGACCGGGCCGCGGGGGCGTTGATCCCCGGAATAACATCCAGGTATCCAGGTATGGGCAATCATAAAATTAGACCAGAAGTGAAAGCATCAAACTGTACGATCAAGTCTCACAGATTAATGTTTGTATACATAAATGTACACACACCGTATGTATACATAGAAATATAGTGTATATACAAGCATACGTAATTAATGTGTATGAAGAGGATGTACACATTAATGAAAGCGACATGAATTTAATAACGAATATGCAGAATAATAAAGAACAACAATATAATCAATAATATTTAACACAAAAGACGAGGCCAATCCATGAGAATTCTTTCTGGAGCACCCACATTTAAAACCTCCCCCCACACCCCCTCCCTACCATAACAAGAGGTTACACAAGGCGAAACCTCACAAAGACACCACATTTAACACCTACACCGCGCCAGAGATCCCAGAGTCAACACTGCCATCACAACAGCGGTGACAGGCTGACTTAAGCCATCCTCGGCGAGCACCACAAAGAACGGATCAAGGATCACAATACTACCCCGTCACTCACAGCGGGGATCAACAACAGATAGCTTACCTTACCGACAAATGACCATTCAAGAGCTATTCGAAACCATTATGAGGTCGAGCCAGGCGGATCTGATCCTCCTGGTCGAGCCTCAGATCAGGCGGCGCCGACTGTCACTTGTCTTACCGCGGGACTTATCGCCACCTTCATCGCGCAAGAGGAAATTTTGGCGCTGGGGAGTGCGGCCAACGTCAGGTGCTGATACCAGGCGCATACAACCATCTCTATGATACCATCACTTTCATACCATAGTCACTAACCCTATTTTTATAAAACCTAGTAAAGTTTTTATTTATTATTATGTAATAATTCCATTCCCTAAGAACGTTTGATAAGACTAGTAAAAGCAAAAATGCTTCGAAAACAAAATAGTTATTATTTACTAATTTTGGGTCACTGAATACGGAAAAGACACTTAAAACTGCAAACTGGCTGTATTTATAAAGATGCGGAGTAAGGCCCGTTGCTGTTATCTTTGAGCTGGGAAGGGAGGAAACTGGACAGAGGTGAGGATCTTAATTCAAACCTCCAATGCAAAATTTAAAATATATAATAAATAATATATAATATATATATATATATATATATATATATATATATATATATATATATATATATATATATATATATATATATATATAGAATGACATGGAAAGCATATAAATCTACAGGGGAAGGAAGGCGGGGTAGGGGTCGTCCTCGAAAGGGTTGGAGAGAGGGGGTAAAGGAGGTTTTATGGGCAAGGGGCTTGGACTTCCAGCAAGCGTGCGTGAGCGTGTTAGATAGGAGTGAATGGAGACGAATGTTACTTGGGACCTGACGATCTGTTGGAGTGTGAGCAGGGTAATATTTAGTGAAGGGATTCAGGGAAACCGGTTATTTTCATATAGTCGGACTTGAGTCCTGGAAATGGGAAGTACAATGCCTGCACTTTAAAGGAGGGGTTTGGGATATTGGCAGTTTGGAGGGATATGTTGTGTATCTTTATACGTATATGCTTCTAAACTGTTGTATTCTGAGCACCTCTGCAAAAACAGTGATAATGTGCGAGTGTGGTGAAAGTGTTGAATGATGAAAGTATTTTCTTTTTGGGGATTTTCTTTCTTTTTTGGGTCACCCTGCCTCGGTGGGAGACGGCCGACTTGTTGGAAAAAAAAAAATATATATATGTATGTATGTATGTATGTATGTATGTGTGTGTGTGTGTGTGTGTGTGTGTGTGTGTGTGTGTGTGTGTGTGTGTGTGTGTGTGTATCTGTGTCTGTGTGTGTGTGTGCCGAATAGGTAAAACTTGCGATTTTAGCTTAAATAGCAATGCTCTTCTTGCCGAATATGGCAAGCAAAAATTTGTGTATGCAATAATTTCGCAAAAATCATTCTGAACCTAACGAAAAAATATATTTCATTGTTTATTAAATTATTGTAAACTTATCTAAAATATATTTAGTTGGATTATGCTAAATCAAATTGCGCTTGTTATAAGATTAGATAAGTTTTCTAAGGTTCTTTTGGTACAAAATTATTAAATTTTACATGAACATAAATGAAAAAAAAATATATTTTTAAACATATAACAGAAAATTTTATAATATATATAAATAATTTCTTATAGTCATTGATTATTATGATCACATTAGTTTTCATTATCCTAAAAACCATAAAGTGAAATACCATTTTCTCAGAAGCAAATTTTTTTTTTTTTTCAAAATTTGTAGACCAGTGTAATTTACATTATTTTCTCCTTTAATTTTAAGTCCATATGGTCAACAATAAAAATAACTTTTGGCTTTATCACGATAAAAATTGCAGCAATGATCTTTCATTTTAACATAAATCTCCCACCTTAGACTGTGATGTCTCCCACCTTAATGGTTCTCATACACTAACATCAATACAAACTGATGACACGTGTGCAACCTAGCATTAACACATAATTAAAATAAATTTTACTGACGCGAGAAAGGAATAATACAAACATTGTGACATCAGAAGATAGTTTAAGCAGGACTCGTTACAACGACCAGGTCACAGTACACAAGACATGTATAAGACTAGGTCACAAGCAGGACACGACCGGCTATAATATTTCATGTACATTATCTATACAGTATATTAAGGAAAAAAAATGATAATTCACATGTATTGGTTAAGATAAACAAACAGTATAACACTGTTGCTGGCCACCATTAACAGTATAACACTGTTGCTGGCCACCATTAACAAACAGTATAACACTGTTGCTGGCCACCATTAACAGTATAACACTGTTGCTGGCCACCATTAACAAACAGTATAACACTGTTGCTGGCCACCATTAACAAACAGTATAACACTGTTGCTGGCCACCATTAACAAACAGTATAACACTGTTGCTGGCCACCATTAACAGTATAACACTGTTGCTGGCCACCATTAACAAACAGTATAACACTGTTGCTGGCCACCATTAACAGTATAACACTGTTGCTGGCCACCATTAACAAACAGTATAACACTGTTGCTGGCCACCATTAACAAACAGTATAACACTGTTGCTGGCCACCATTAACAAACAGTATAACACTGTTGCTGGCCACCATTAACAAACAGTATAACACTGTTGCTGGCCACCATTAACAGTATAACACTGTTGCTGGCCACCATTAACAAACAGTATAACACTGTTGCTGGCCACCATTAACAAACAGTATAACACTGTTGCTGGCCACCATTAACAGTATAACACTGTTGCTGGCCACCATTAACAAACAGTATAACACTGTTGCTGGCCACCATTAACAGTATAACACTGTTGCTGGCCACCATTAACAAACAGTATAACACTGTTGCTGGCCACCATTAACAGTATAACACTGTTGCTGGCCACCATTAACAAACAGTATAACACTGTTGCTGGCCACCATTAACAAACAGTATAACACTGTTGCTGGCCACCATTAACAGTATAACACTGTTGCTGGCCACCATTAACAAACAGTATAACACTGTTGCTGGCCACCATTAACAAACAGTATAACACTGTTGCTGGCCACCATTAACAAACAGTATAACACTGTTGCTGGCCACCATTAACAAACAGTATAACACTGTTGCTGGCCACCATTAACAGTATAACACTGTTGCTGGCCACCATTAACAAACAGTATAACACTGTTGCTGGCCACCATTAACAGTATAACACTGTTGCTGGCCACCATTAACAAACAGTATAACACTGTTGCTGGCCACCATTAACAGTATAACACTGTTGCTGGCCACCATTAACAAACAGTATAACACTGTTGCTGGCCACCATTAACAATATAACACTGTTAATCTAGTCTGTGTCATCTTTTTAGTGAATATATTGTCACTAGCGAAAAAAAAAATATGAAGAAAATAAATAATTTAAAGATTAGATTCAAGAAATCAGAGCAATGTTCTGGTTAATATTGAACACTGGAGATAGTTAACAGCGACAGCAACCACCTCAACAGCAGCAGCAGCCACGCAACCACCGCAACAGCAACCACGCAATCACCTCAACAGCAACAGCAGCCACGCAACCACCGCAACAGCAGCAGCAGCCACGCAACCACCTCAACAGCAACAGTAGCCACGCAACCACCTCAACAGCAGCAGCAGCCACGCAACCACCTCAACAGCAACAGTAGCCACGCAACCACCTCAACAGCAGCAGCAGCCACGCAACCACCGCAACAGCAACAGCAGCCACGCAACCACCGCAACAGCAACAGCAGCCACGCAACCACGTCAACAGCAACAGCAGCCACGCAACAGCAACAGCAGCCACGCAACAACAGCAACAGCCACGCAACCACCTCAACAGCAACAGTAGCCACGCAACCACCTCAACAGCAGCAGCAGCCACGCAACCACCGCAACAGCAACAGCAGCCACGCAACCACCTCAACAGCAACAGTAGCCACGCAACCACCTCAACAGCAGCAGCAGCCACGCAACCACCGCAACAGCAACAGCAGTCACGCAATCACATCAACAGCAGCCACGCAACCACCGCAACAGCAACAGCAGTCACGCAATCACATCAACAGCAGCAAATACATTTGGTGCTTCAACAGCAGCAAATACACAATCCGCTTCAACAGCAACAGAAGATACATTAGCCACCCCAACAACAGCAGCAGATACACTAACCGCCTCAGCAACAGCAGCAGATACATAGCCACCTCAACAGCAGATATACTAACCGCCTCAACAGCTGCATCAGCAGCAGATACATTAGCTACCTCAACAACAGCAGCAGCAGATACAGCCGCCGCCGACGAGGCCACAGCAGCAGCCACCTTTCTCGTAGACACCTTACATCAGGAACAGGGCGTATTGTGAGTGTGTCTCAACGGGGGTTCCTTGTAAGTTAGGAGCACACCTCCTGTTCAACCCCCCCCCTGCAAGATACCTGTAACTAGTTTCGAGGGCTATTTTACCCTACTAGCAGGGTCTTGGGCCAAGCTTCCTGAGTGCCTGTTCAACCATGTTGCTGGCCCACAAGGCCATCACAGCCTGGATAATCTTGCACTTCGAGAAGGTAGTGATGCAGTTTTTACATTTATCCCAGAAATATTTCTTATATTTGCCGGCAACAGAACGAGTCTCTTGACCACAGTGGGTTATTACACCATGATTACATTGAACAAATTCCTTCGTAAAATTCGTATAACCCACATCTGAATGTTGGTCTTCGTTCAAAGCCTCAAGTGAATATAATTGTCTTAATCTAACATTTGCAACAAGCATGTCACACCCACACCCCTCACATTACAACACACGCCACCCGACACCCTCACATCACAACACACGCCACCCGACACCCTCACATCACAACAAGCCAACCCACATGTTCACATCACAATTCACCTAAATCAAAACCTCACCTGCGCACATCATTACACTTCCGCAAAACTTCACTCCAAAACACAACCTCACAACACACCATAAACAACCAGACCAAAACACCCTTCCGAACACACCCTCCCACAATAATACACCTTCACAACCCATCACATACACCCACACCACACCTATCCCCCTCCACACTATAACACACATATAACTTGCTCCATTCACCCACATCCTCCCTCAACCCACAACACCTCTACACACACCTACAGGAATATGATAGAGAAACATAGCTAGCTTTTGTTCCCACTACGTAAGCAACATATTATATGGTGGTGGCACACTGCTGATGTATCTACTCTTACTTAATAATAAGACACCGCCCTGGTGTGTAGTATCAGATGCAGGTTGCCCACTCATTCATGCCGTAACAGCCGTCACAACAGAGTTAAGGCAGGTAACCTGATCTTCAGCAGGGTCCTCGCCTGCTGCTCCTTCTGGTCACATACTTGGCCAAGGTCAGACAAGTACCCTGCAAACCTTGACACCTTATCCAGTTACTCGACTACAAAAGCTGATTTATGAACGGTGGTGATATAAACAACGAACATTAGTCAGCAGAACACATTGTAGCTTTCTGTGTGAACTATACTAACCGCAAGTATAATCACACCTTCAAAGCATTAACTCTAGGGATTCCTCAGTCCTTATTTTACTCGAAAATATACTGATAAAATGAAATGCAAAGTATGTGGTCAACCTTTATGGTTAGTCTTTACTGAACACACTATGCCTATCGTTCACGTACCGAGGGATAGAGACGCTGTAATAACCTGTAGTATGCCAACGTATCATAATAAAGAAAACTAGATATCAGAAATTTTCGGCAAATATCCTAAACTTGATACAAACAGATGAAACATATATTGTAAATAAATATCCAGATGCAGTCAGGTTAACTCCCTTTTTTTTGGGGGGGGGGGGCTAATTCCTAGGATTTGTGTGCGTCCACATCTTGGGTTACCCTCCACAGGATGGATATGAGGTGCACAATAAACTAGCCACCACCGTCCACAACATAACTATGGGGTCGAGAGTAAATTAACCACTTCGGCGGCAAAATCTATCACACATATACCAATCTTAATTATATTAAATTTTTATTACTGATTACAGGATATAATAAATTATTATTATTACTAATAACATACAATTCTCGAATCTATTTATTAGAACGAGATTAAGTAGTTTGGAACTCTCACTTCGTCACAGAACAGCGTCCACTGCTCCACGTCACTGTCTGCGTCACATCATGGGCGTCCACTGCTCCACGTCACTGTCTGCGTCACAACATGAGCGTCACTAGGGAGTCACGCCCGGGTCGCACTTGGTCGAGGGTGAGTGTCGAACCGCAGATATTATCAACAAGATCAACACACCCGAGATAATTCAGCCAATAAGGAAATTTGAAGACCCTTGATGAACAGATAAACTAGTGAGGCGACCTGCTCTGGGGAGGGTGGAGTGCATGGCTGGATGGCTGGGGGAGGCTAGTATATGGCTGGGGGAGGCTAGTGTATGGCTGGATGGATGGGGGAGACTAGTGTATGGCTGGATGGATGGGGGAGGCTAGTGTATGGCTGGATGGATGGGGAGGCTAGTGTATGGCTGGATGGATGGGGAGGCTAGTGTATGGCTGGATGGATGGGGGAGGCTAGTGTATGACTGGATGGATGGGGGAGACTAGTGTATGGCTGGATGGATGGGGGAGGCTAGTGTATGGCTGGATGGATGGGGAGGCTAGTGTATGGCTGGATGGATGGGGGAGACTAGTGTATGGCTGGATGGATGGGGGAGGCTAGTGTATGGCTGGATGGATGGGGAGGCTAATGTATGGCTGGATGGATGGGGAGGCTAGTGTATGACTGGATGGATGGGGGAGGCTAATGTATGACTGGATGGATGGGGGAGGCTAGTGTACGGCTGGATGGATGGGGGAGGCTAGTGTATGGCTGGATGGATGGAGGAGGCTAGTGTCTGGGTGGGGAGTGGAGGATCAGGGTGAAGGAGAGGGGTACACAGGCGGGGGAGAGGAGTGTGCAACACATTCAGAAACGCCGGAACAGAGCGTGGCACATGTGAAAAACAACTCAGAGAAAAGAAACAGAATGGACCTGGGAGTGAACATCACGACTAGCCTATTTCCCCGGAAAAAAAAAAAACACTATCCGAGTAGCACCAGTGGAATATGCCAGACTAGCAAAAATGCGAATGACAAACTAAAATCCGAAGCGGACCCAGGAGTTAAACTCAACAAATTAAACTAGGCAGTAATACACGAGGTGTGGAAGTTACCTAGTCGCTCTGGCCGAAGTACTGAGAACCATACTAATACCAAGCACAGCTCCCAAGTCTATAAACCAGGTGATCTGTGCTAGCTGGAGACTATATGAAGTCAGAATACTTTATAGTATGTACAGCCAAAAGAAACTAACAAATATTCACTGCATGTACATTTGCTCACACGCGTGTACACACAGAGTATTCAGAGTCATTATACACATTATTATTAGGCAAAAACAAATTAAAAGGTAGTCCGGTTATTAAAAGGCGTCCAGGTATTAAAACAAATTAACGCGGGCAAGCTCTACACCAGCCGGGGATTAATACCAATTTGCATATCTGGGAGGGCCATCAAAACCTATTAATCTATCCTTTAAGACTTTAAATACATGGGCAGGTGGTGTGGTCCGCCAAACCGTGGAAGACCACCTACCTGCAAACTATTCACCTATCCTCTGACACCTATATTTTAACTACCTATCCTCCACCATCTAACAACCTACCTGCCCTCTACTATCCACCACCATCTTCCCTGCCACCTACTTGACTACCCACCTGTCTGCCACCTATTCACCTATACTCAGCCGCTTACTACTGGACTATCAGCCTCTCCACCAACACCAATATGTGTCACTGGCCAGGGGGCGGTGAGGGGTCACCACAACACAGGGGTCAACGTGGGGATTTCCACTGGAGCCGGAACCCTTCTATCGCCTTTAACTTCCTCTCCCCGCCACTCACAATCCCCTTCACATGCCTCATACCTGTGTTACACTGGTAAGAAGCTCGGAAAATTCTACTTCTGGAGCCCGGCGCGGGGGCAGATACCTCGGGCGACTGCCAGATCAGCCAGGTAGTTCACATCGGCAGTCTAATAGCACACAGTCAGAGACCGGATGACTAAGGGCCACCTGCAGGATCTAGCATTCTTTTCCCTAAACAATTTCTCTATTTCAGCAATATTTCTCGTACCTGCCGGTAGAAGGACGAGTCTTGAGACCAGGTCGAGGCCTGGTCTCAGACCGGGCCGCGGAGGCGTTGACCCCCGGAACCTTCTCCAGGAATACGCACATTACATGTCCTCTGAACCCATCACACGATACTGTACAAAATATAAGACAGGAATATCATGACACGTGATTCAAATTTTTGCTGCAGAGTGCATCACACGAAGCACCAAACTCAGGTGGGTTGTCCAGCGCAAGGAGTGGCGGAGACTCGACCCTCTGTTCGCCAGCCTCAGATCAGTTAGGCTCTTGGTGATCGCCTAAATTTTTTTTAAGTTGCTTCCCCTTGATTTAAAGGTTATATTTCTTTTCACACATTTTTGTAATAAATTCTTAGACAGTTTTCTCAAATACTAAAGGAAAAGTAGAAGAGCAGATTTATAATTCAGGAATGCTGAGTAAAACTTTGTTGTAACGTTTCTCTCTCTGGACAGAGAGAAACGTTGTCTATAATAAATATTTGTTAAGTAAGCGTCTTTCTAATATTCTGTAACTGTTTCTGTCACAACCTTGAAGGAAGTTGAATTCATGAAGGTAAATTTGACACAACACTGAGGTGATGTTGACTAGCTACCCAAGACTACCAGTATTATGGTAGACCACTGTAAGTGACACCATACTATACGTCTGACACACACACACACACACACACACACACACACACACACACACACACACACACACACACACATATACGAATAAGCCAAAATATCAGCCCGAGATCCTAAATCTTTTCCTGAAGCAGTAAAAAACTCAATCACGAATTATGCAAATACTAAACGAGTTTGGTGGTGCAGTTAGCGTAAGTCTTACCTGAGCGGGCCAGGTATACAGTAACCAGGAATTATGTTCACACACCCTCACCAAAGCACACAATTACAAAGACGAAAAGAATATGAATATATATATATATATATATATATATATATATATATATATATATATATATATATATATATATATATATATATATAAAATGTCGTGCCCAATAGGCAGAACTTGCGATCTTGGCTTAAATAGCAACGTTCATTTTGCCATATAAGACAAACGAAAATTTGTGTATGCAATAATTTCGCCAAAATCATTCTGAACCTAACGAAAAAAATATATTTCACTGTGATTGTTTAGTATTAAATTACTGTAAACAAATCTAGAATATATTTAGTTGGGTTAGGCTAAAATAAATTGTTCTTGTTATAATAAGGTTAGGTAAGTTTTCTAAGATTCTTTTGATGCAAAATTATAAATTTTTACATTAACATTAATGAAAAAAATATATATTTAAACGTATAAGAGAAAATTTTAGAAAGGACTTAATTTTAAATTAGTTCTTGCTAATTGACCAGTTTTACATATTCGGCACGACATTATATATATATATATATATATATATATATATATATATATATATATATGAGAGAGAGAGAGAGAGAGAGAGAGAGAGAGAGGACAATGAAATAAGTTAAAGCTACAATTAACTTAAAAGACAAAATATGTCAGAATCCACCTGAAGTGAACAATACTGTATTTGGATAAGATTAAAGAACTGTTTGTCACATTTATTAATTTACAAAAATTAAAATAATAGGATGGATGAGGAAGCAGTGTGGAAGATGGTGCAGTTTTTATGCAGCATAAAGGCTTAGGTTAGGGCACGGGGAAAAGAAGGGGAATGTTCGTGACATATTTTTATACCTTTGAGGGGTTTCTAGAGTTTTCCTTCTCTCGCAGCCCGGACATGGGCAACGCTTATCTGGTGCTTGCGTGGTCAACCAGGCTGTTGCTGCTAGTGGTCCGTTGGTCCAAATATACATCACAGCCAGGTTAATTTGGCACATGGCGGAAGTACTTGTCGAGTTTCCTCTCGAAGACTTCGACATTTGCTCCGGTTGTGTTTCTGATATCTTCCGGAAGTGTCGAATAGTCTGAGGACCATGTATGTTGATACACTATTATCTTATTATGCCCACGGCTCCCCTTATTTTTAATGGGTTTATTTTACATCTCCCATAACTCCCACTCTAGCACGTTATAGTAGTGTGCAGATTTTGAACTAGTCCCTCAAGTACTTTCCACATACACGCCTGCCTGCCTGCCTGCCTGCCTGCCTGCCTGCCTCTGCCTCTGCCTCTGCCTCTGCCTCTGCCTCTGCCTCTGCCTCTGCCTCTGCCTCTGCCTCTCTCTAGGCCAGCAAATAAAAAATCAGGAGTTTGGGGAGTTCCCACTAATTTAAATGTTTTATTGGCACTATGCCAGCCGTAAATGATCTCTGTATCTGTTCCGGCTCTGATATCTCTTATGCCATGAGCGGAGCCGTCAACACTGAACAATACTATAAGCAAGAGAGTGCAAGTGATTTGAATGGTGTCACCAGTGGCATTTCCCTTGTTCTGAAAGTTCTCCTCATTATTCATCCTTCCATTTCCAGGCTGTTGTGACATTTACCGTATTGTGCTCCTTGAAAAAAAGTAAAAAGGCAGCTGACATTATTGCACCCTGGTTCTTCACATGTTCCTTTCGTTCTATTAGGTGATATTTCAGTTCGTACATGCTTTCCATGTGTGAGAAGTTAGAACTTACACCATAAATATGTTAATCTCCTATAAATGATTTTGCCTGTGATTTACCCGTGACTAGTTTCGCGGCCCAGCCCTGGGCCAGACCTTCCTCTTGACTACCCGGTCGATCAGGGTTCTGCTGTTGACTCACGAAATCGTAATGACACGATTGCAAACAAACCATACCACGGGCGGGGTTACTTATATTTATACACCATAAGAAGGTTAGCACAGGCACCACTGACCACAAATGCAAGTTTTAACCTTCCTATGGTGTATAAATATACCTAGTTGAATGAATCTTTCTGTGGCTAGCTGGCCCAGTGGGTAACGCGACGGTCTGGAGTTTTGAGACTGACCGTGGTATGGTTTGTTCTGCTGCTGACTGACGCGCACAATACAGGAACAGAAGTTATTAAACTTCTAATATACATGCGTAGGCGTTACTCTGTGGTTTAGGGTACCAAGAGACTGAGATAATCAGGTCTGACCCAGAGAAAGGGAGAGTAATTTAAATTCGTTGAATCAAGAGACCTTCACTACTATTAAAACAACAGTTTTAAGAGGCACGTACGTTCCCCCGTCTTCTAATAACATGCTCATATTTCCGCTGCAATCTACCTTGTCCATAATTAATATCGTATTTGCTTTGTTTCGTAAGGTGAAGTCCAGGATCTTTCCTTAATTCATGGTATAACTTAACAAATCTTTGATGACAATTGTGTTGTAGAGGTCTGAGCTTTAATGAATTAAGGAAAGAGACTTCACGTTACAAAACAAACCAAATGCGATAGTAATTATGGACAAGGTAGAATGTAGTGGAAAGATGAGCATAACATTAGAAGACAGGGGGACTTACGTGCCCCTTAAAGGGAAGAAAACGAGACAAAGTAATAAGAACATTTTTCACGTCAATTATAGAGGTGAATGACTCACGAAATCGTAATGACACGATTGCAAACAAACCATACCACGGGCAGGATTTGAACCCGCGGTCAGAGTCTCAAAACCCTCTGACCGCGGGTTCAAATCCCGCCCGTGGTATGGTTTATAGAGGTGAATTTCACATCCTAGCACAGCGGTACTTAACTTGGGGGGAAGGGGTAAAAATAATCCTATGAGGATACTATTCCTTTAATCGAGGGATAGCTAGTTGGCGGTACATTATTATTATTACATTAAAAGGTATTATCAGGTTTTGTTGGTTAGTTGGTGAGGTAACAGTGTCCATAAGAGTAAATGCTGCTGGCCTGTCGTATCGTCCATCCTGGTGGCGGTAGATGGCGGTGTGAGGAACACCCTCCCTGAAGACCACGGTTCGATCCCCCACCGAAGGCCACACTCCCACCTTGGTGTTTAATGGCACATGCGCCTCTGATTTACGACACGAAATGAGCGTCATTACGCGAGATAAGCCATCTGTGTTTTTCAATTGGCGATTGAAAAGGCATTTACGATGCTATCAGTTGCAGCCACGGCTATAACAATTACACTTTGGGGTGAGTGTGTCGTTAAGTGTTTCATCTACCTCCCTAAAGAAACTTCTAAAAATATATTTCGTCGTAACCGGGGATTAAAATACTGAGAAGAATTGGCAGGGTTTACAGAGAGAAGCTGCTCGAGAGGCGGGAAAGTGGTATTCGAAGGGACAACTGGAAGTTACACTTCGAGTCACAGGGATAGCCGGAAATATTTCTCAAGTCTCAATGAGTCCAGAAAGTGGAATGATCTGGGCATTGTAGTAGCAGAAGGATCCATATATAACCCGGAAGTGGCCAGTTTCAGGGCCAGGAGCTGAGAAGCAACCCCTGGAACTCAGAAAAACGTGCGTACAAATAGACTAGTACATATACGTACTAACACAACTCTGAGTAGGAAAGATTCATACAAAGCCTGGAAAAAATAAACAATAAAACGAGTCACAGCCAATGGTTCAGTCAAAAACGCAGAGACCAATGGGAAGTGAAACAGAGCTTGCAAGAAATAACAAATCAAACAGCGAAAAAAAGGGGGAAACAGGTAGGAGAGCTAGAAAGGATTACGCAAGAAAATTAGGGGAAGCTGAAAGAGTCAAACTAATACAACATCAAGGCCAAAACTGAACGAAAGATACTCCACAACCACACAGCTCCTAGTCTCAGTTACGAAGTTAAATGAGGGAGACGTGAGGTGGAGACAAACAACTCCCCAGTCTGTGCTCAACCGGAGTACACGTGGACTTCTTCCCATCTGGGGAGAGCTAGTTTGTTGTCAGAGAAGAGCTGGTCTATGTAAAATGAGTGGTTGGTGGAGGTGGGCTTGACGTAGTGAGCTTGAAAGTGTTGCACAAGGAGTGAGGCGGGTGGAGACGATGAGTGGAGGTATGTGGAGGATGAAGGTACGTGTGTGCTGGGGGAAGGGGGAGGAGGATTGAGTGGAGGCGTGATACCCCTGGAGGTTACCTGGAGGTTATTCCGGGGATCAACGCCCCCGCGGCCCGGTCCATGACCAGGCCTCCCGATGGATCAGGGCCTGATCAACTAGGCTGTTACTGCTGGCCGCACGCAGACCAACGTACGAGCCACAGCCCGGCTGATCCGGCACTGACTTTAGGTATCTGTCCAGCTCTCTCTTGAAGGCAGCCAGGGGTTTATTGGCAATTCCCCTAATGCTTGATGGGAGGCTGTTGAACAGTTTTGGGCCCCGGACACTTATGGTGTTTTCTCTAAATGTACCAATGGCGCCCCTACTTTTTATTGGCGGCATTTTGCATCGCCTGCCCAGTCTTTTACTTTCGTAGGGAGTGATTTCTGTGTGCAGATTTGGGACCATTCCTTCCAAGATTTTCCAAGTGTAGATTATGATACATCTCTCCCTCCTGCGTTCCAACGAGTACAAGTCAAGTGCTTCCAAGCGTTCCAAGTAGTTAAGGTGCTTGACAGAACTTATACGTGCAGTAAAGGATCTCTGTACACTCTCTAGATCTGCGATTTCACCTGCTTTGAATGGAGATGTTAATGTACAGCAGTATTCCAGCCTAGAGAGAACAAGTGATTTGAAAAGGATCATCATGGGCTTGGCATCTCTCGTTTTGAAAGTTCTCATTATCCATCCTATCATTTTCTTTGCACGTGCGATCGTGGCACTGTTGTGATCCTTGAAAGTGAGATCCTCAGACATTACTACTCCCAGGTCCCTTACATTATTTTTCCGCTCTATTGTATGGCCGGAGTCAGTAGTATACTCTGTTCTAGTTATTATCTCCTCCAGTTTTCCATAACGGAGTAGTTGGAATTTGTCCTCATTGAACATCATAATATTTATCTTCTTGGAGGTTAACCGCGTCCTCAGCAGATGACAGCCTCATGCAGATCCTAGTATCATCCGCAAAGGATGATACGGTGCTGTGGTGTATATCTCTGTCTATGTCTGATATGAGGATAAGGAATAAGATGGGGGCGAGTACTGTGCCTTGTGGAACAGAGCTCTTCACTATGGCAGCCTCCGATTTAACTCTGTTGACCACTACTCTTTGTGTTCGATTTGTTAGGAAGTTGAAGATCTATCTCCCCACTTTCCCAGTTATTCCTTCCCAAATTCTAAAACCATAATCAGACGAGACAAAAATCAGCTTTGCCTGCAACCACAAATTGAGAACACTTCCTACTACACACCATATTAACAATCCTTCACAGCACACTCTGAGATAAAAACAGACTAACAATGTTACACACAATGGGTAGCGCCGTGTCGTCCAGCGCCCAAATAAGCAGTAAACAAAGTACCTCGACCAGTACAAAATGAGGCGGCCAGTGTGCCTAGACCGACACATAATGAGCTTCAACAAGCCAAGTGACAGCCAAAATCTCCGTGAAATTGCCGCCTCTCACAGGGATGCAAGGAATTTCAGAGGCACGTTCCAGCGTATTTACATGAAATAAGATTGGCCTGTATTACAACGTGTAAACAGAGCTTAAATAAAGCCGCAATGTTTTTTTCACTGCCATTCAACTTGTTTCCAGCAAAATGGGGCTGTTATTTATACCACTGGTGTAGCACCAATAGTCATGTGATGAGTGCTGGGGTACCCCTCTACAGGACCAGTGGTGAGTGCTAGGGCAGTCCTCTACAGGGCCAGATGCCACCCGACCTTCACAAGTGCCCTTAGACAGTCTTACCTCGACCTGGGAGTATTTGTCGGTTGACCTTTCTTTCAAAGAGCACAATAAGGCAAATGTCACGACGGCCAGGAAAATGAAGGGATGAATAATGAAAACTTTAAAAACAAGGGAAATAGTGTCAGTGGTAACACTATTTAAATGGCTTGTGCTCTCCTGTTTAGAGTATTGTTCACTGTTGACGGCTCCGTTCGGGGCAGGGAAGAACTTTAATAGATATAGAAATGGATGGGCTTCTACGAAATCTAGTACAGGCAAAAACCAGACAGTGAAGAAAACAGAATTAACTTTAAAGACTATTACAGCTCATGGACAAAAGTGTCTTTAATATACCTAATCGTGGCTAACTAATTAACCTAAAAGAACTATTTGAAAACAAATACACCAAAGGCCATTAAGGTCTTTACACACCCAATATTTTTTATCGCAAGAGCAGCTCTGGTGGCATGTTTACGGTGCTATTAATCTGAAAAACCGCCCAATAAAATGTCGAGAAGCGACGACAGTCACGAAGGGCCTTATCTGCGATATACCTGTAACCAGCTTAGAAAGTTTTCCTACTCCCCCAGCCTCCACAAGCCCAAGATCACCTCAGCCTCCACAAGCCCAAGATCACATTAGCCTCCACAAACCTTGTCCTCCAACAGGCTTTATCTAAACTCTAATCTTTTTGTGGTTCTATAACACAGATAACAGCCTGAGGCGCCTTAATACTGATAGCAACACTTTATTGATCTGTAATACTGATAAGTTTGATAAACTAAATTACATGTCAGTCATGGTTACGTCTGACCCAAATTCAATATGAAAAAAAGTTAAATGTGCGAGAGAAACGAGCGAAACGTCGTTATAATAAAGAGACGCTGTTTTGCAGGTCTTTGCCATGCCCGTAGCCACTTTTACTTTACTTGTCTTGTTTTTCTGTGTCTGCAGGATGAAATCAACTGCATCAATTTTATGGATATCTTGGTCTCGAGGAGCTTTCCAATATTACCTGTACCTCTGACGGGTTTCCAGCTTTCCTGCGCCCACAGCTGGGCCAGGCGAGCGCTAAACCCGAAAGCGTCATACCTGGAGGTTATTCCGGGGATCAACGCCCCCGCGACCCGGTCCATGACCAGGCCTCCGGGTGGATCAGGGCCTGATCAACCAGGCTGTTACTGCTGGCCGCACGC
The DNA here is from genome assembly GCF_038502225.1 of Cherax quadricarinatus. Taxonomy (NCBI): domain Eukaryota; kingdom Metazoa; phylum Arthropoda; class Malacostraca; order Decapoda; family Parastacidae; genus Cherax; species Cherax quadricarinatus. The sequence continues at coordinate 29,584,356 of NC_091324.1, read as the reverse complement.
AGTCCAACGTACGAGCCACAGCCCGGCTGATCCGGCACTGACTTAAGGTATCTATCCAGCTCTCTCTTGAAGGCAGCCAGGGGTTTATTGGTAATTCCCCTAATGCTTGATGGGAGGCTGTTGAACAGTCCTGGGCCCCGGACACTTATGGTGTAAAATGTAAAATGATCTGTAATGTACAATTGCGTTATCAAGTCTTTTCTGTCTCGTAAGCACACAAGCTTCTACCTACATTCACTATATTCTTTACATTCCAGTAAGCCTGCTGCAGTGCTCCTCTCTTCTGTTAATCGTTCTAATTCCTATATTTTCTGCTGAGGACGCGGTTAACCTCCAAGAAGATATAAACAAAGTTTTCCAGTGGGCAACGGTAAACAATATGATGTTCAATGAGGACAAATTCCAACTACTCCGTTATGGAAAACTGGAGGAGATAATAACTAGAACAGAGTATACTACTGACTCCGGCCATACAATAGAGCGGAAAAATAATGTAAGGGACCTGGGAGTAGTAATGTCTGAGGATCTCACTTTCAAGGATCACAACAGTGCCACGATCGCATGTGCAAAGAAAATGATAGGATGGATAATGAGAACTTTCAAAACAAGAGATGCCAAGCCCATGATGATCCTTTTCAAATCACTTGTTCTCTCTAGGCTGGAATACTGCTGTACATTAACATCTCCATTCAAAGCAGGTGAAATCGCAGATCTAGAGAGTGTACAGAGATCCTTTACTGCACGTATAAGTTCTGTCAAGCACCTTAACTACTGGGAACGCTTGGAAGCACTTGACTTGTACTCGTTGGAACGCAGGAGGGAGAGATATATCATAATCTACACTTGGAAAATCTTGGAAGGAATGGTCCCAAATCTGCACACAGAAATCACTCCCTACGAAAGTAAAAGACTGGGCAGGCGATGCAAAATGCCGCCAATAAAAAGTAGGGGCGCCATTGGTACACTAAGAGAAAACACCATAAGTGTCCGGGGCCCAAAACTGTTGAACAGCCTCCCATCAAGCATTAGGGGAATTGCCAATAAACCCCTGGCTGCCTTCAAGAGAGAGCTGGATAGATACCTTAAGTCAGTGCCGGATCAGCCGGGCTGTGGCTCGTATGTTGGACTGCGTGCGGCCAGCAGTAACAGCCTAGTTGATCAGGCCCTGATCCATCGGGAGGCCTGGTCACGGACCGGGCCGCGGGGGCGTTGATCCCCGGAATAACCTCCATGTAACCTCCAGGTATGTCCGAGAGAATAATTAAACTTAACATTGTGCTTGATATTACAATGCCAAGAAATTATCTAAACACTTCCATCACACATTTAATTACAAGTCTAGAAATAAACGAATCCAAATGGATAAGAAAAACACGTAATATTAAATTCCATCACCTACATAAACTCTTACCACAGTAGACTACCAGAGTATTTCTCCCCTCCATGAAAACAAAGTTGTAAAGTAAAAGGACACAAGTGCAACTAATGTGACATTTATTGTGGCAACGTTTCGCTCTCCAGGAGCTTTATCAAGCCATTAGCCATGGCTTGATAAAGCTCCTGGAGAGCGAAACGTTGCCACAATAAATGTCACATTAGTTGCACTTGTGTCCTTTTACTTTACATATTGTCGGTAATTCTACCAACTTTATTACGAAAACAAAGTTGTTGAATGATGTTCCTTAAAGCACTCTTCAAGAAACTTGCTTTGGAATTCGGCTACGGGTAGAGTACAGGTAGGTAAAACTGTAACTTTTTCCTTAAATTAGTTGCAAAGGCAACAGCTCAAGATTAAAAACATAAAACAATTTAGTAGGTAGATGGAACTTAACAACATTTTGCACACTCGCCTTCAAATTATGGTGGGTACCCTAACACTCCATCATTTCTGTGACCTCACCACAAGCCGGAGCAAAGGATGGGGGGGGGGAGAGAAGGTAGTGGGAAGACTAAGGGAAAATAAAGAGGGGGGCGAAGGGGGATATAGAGGGGTGGAAGCATCAAACAGCCGTCGGATCCTATTACAGAGTGACAGTCACAAGTTTCATCACAAATAAATACTTAACATCGCCCCTGTTTGGCTCACTCTCAAGAAGGACAGACTGTGAGAGGGAGATGTGACAGGGAATCAGGAAGTGGGGGAGGGCGGGGAAGCAAGATAAACGAAGAAACGGAGGTTGAGTGGAGGGCAGAAGAGAAGGAAGTTTGAGGAAATAAATTGTTGAAAAGTACATAAAGCTGAGAAAGAATATTGCAAGGATGAGGGAGAATATTACTGTAATGAGAAGATCTCTACAGTGATGAAAGATATCTAAATGAGAGAGAGAGAGAGAGAGAGAGAGAGAGAGAGAGAGAGAGAGAGAGAGAGAGAGAGAGAGAGAGAGAGAGAGAGAGAGAGAGAGAGAGATGAACTAAAAACAATACAGAAGAAAATAAAAAAAATTGAACTTAAAGATCCAGAAAACCAACAGCAGCACAAAAATTAATTAAAAAATGTAGAGAAAAAAGATTCGTCAGGCAAACAGCGTTAGAGAAGACGTCAAATAAAGTGTGGCCATAGTTGTTGTTTCTGTGTGAGCCACCGGAACCAAAGGGGCAGCTGAAACACTTGGAAATCAGCCCCTAGGCCTATCCTATCCTTCCTCCCTCCCTTGGCCAATGGTGTATAAGGCTAACCTCACCCTGCCTTCCCCTAGAGCACGTATTGAAAGAAGAGGGCACGTGCTGACCGCAAGTAGCACGTGGTAGGGGTGTTTGTACATGGAGTGCCCACGAGGGTGTAGGGTGACGCCTGATGGAGGACCCTGGGTGAATGATGGATAGCCAGTGTCCCACACCCGGGGAGGAGTGTTGGAGATGGTAAATGGGAGGATGGTGATGGTAGTGGTGATGGTGATGGTAGTGGTGATGGTGGTGGTTAAGGTAGTGGGGATACTGTGTGGTTAGAAATTTTATTTCATACTCCATTCTAGCTTTTATTTCCTCAAGTTTTCCTTGAAGGAGTAACTGAAATTTGTCGTCAATGAACTTCATACTGTTTTCTACAGCCCATTAGAAGACTTGGTTTATATCCGAGATTTACAGTGTTCTCAATGGATGACACTCCGTTCGAATTCTAGTAACTCTGCAAAGGAAAAGACAGTTCTATAATTTACATCTCTGTCTATGACATAGGATGAGAAAATGGATGGCTGCGAGTACCATACCTGCGAGTACCTTTTCACTGTGGCAGCATGTGACTTAACTCTGCTTACTCTTACTGTTTGGGTTATATTGGTTAGAAAGTTAAAGATCCAGCTGCACCTATTTCCAGTTGCTCCTTTAGCACACATTTTGTGCGCTATACACAGGCTTTGCAAAAGCCTTAGACATCTGTATTGTGTCTTTTAGCGTATCTGAAATCATAGTGATCCAGTAGTTGTGAGAGGCAGGTGCGACCTGCTTAAAACCCATGCTGCCCTGGGTTGTGCAACTGTTGGAAATCGAACCGGTTGGCGACCTTGCTTCTTAGAACCCTTTCAAAGATTTTTATGATGGGTGAAGTTAGTGCTATCGACAGACACAAGGTGACAAACACCTGTAAGACAGACACAAGGTGACAAACAAGCAGTGGCAATACAGCTAAAACACAAGTCACCTCTCTAACCATTATTATCATCACAACAATGACTTAACACACTCACCACAATTACCTACACTACCGTTACCACAACTATCACAATTACCTACACTACCGTTACCACAACTATCACAATTACCTACACTACCGTTACCACAACTATCTACACTACCATTACCACAACTATATGGGTGTAATCAAGTGATTTATCACACTTGAGAAATAAGTTACCATATAACTGAGAGAATATAACTAAATTTAATATAGACTCGTTAGCATACGAGGCCTGGTCACGAACCGGGTCACGGGGCGTTGACCCCTGAAACCCCCCTCTATTTATACCACTTTGGAGGTTCCCAAATGGTGTAAGCAGATCATAGCCTCGTCTCTCCTCCATGGAGGCGGCAAAAGCCCGTTTGTCCAGTCTCCTCATTATGAAGGATCAAAGAACTCTTGTATTCCATCTCGAGTGGACGGGTAGGGTTGAAGCAACATTGCAATGTCAACAGTTATTAAATGTCCACATCACATGAGCACCCACTCAATGTCCACATCATCTGAGTACCCATTCAAAGCGTCCATCACAAGACCATCCAGTCAACTTACAACTACTATTCACAGTACACATTCAAAGCAGCATTATTCGCACTATTCACAGTCCTGGCCGCGGAACATTTAATGGCCTACCCACTCCCCCGTCCTCCCTCCCTCTATTTTTCATTCTATCCATCCCCGATACACCTGTAAACTGAAGCTAGCAATATTTACACCAATATAATTTTGTTATATACCTTATATAAATAAAATACTCAAACCATGATTCCCCAACTTCCACTATTCTTCACCCTCCCACTGCTTAGAGTACTGTTTTATTGTTAACGATTTGGTTCAGGACAGGTAGACAAGATCATATACAGTTCGCATACAGCCAATAACGCATCTAAATTACTGAGTACCAGTGAAAAGCGAGGGTGCAGTAGGCACAATAAGAGAATATTATATCCACGTTTGTGCTCCAGACTATTCGATCTACCAGAAAATGAAAAATACTGCCGAGACAAGTGTAGAGATCTTGAAGAGGAAACTTAACAGGTATTTCCTGCCAGATCAACTACGTAGTGATGGATATGTGGGCCAGTGGGCCGCCAGCAAAAACATGGTTGATCAGGCAAGCACCAGACAAGCCTGCCCCAGGGCCGGGTTGCAGGAGTAAGAAAACTCTCGAAACCCCTTACAGATATATCAAAATCAAAGGAAATCCCACCTCCCCAACTAATTGTATTCCCTCCTTCCCCACCAATATCCTACTGAGGGATAAAGGGTTGGTATAAGGACATTACGGTTGGTATAAGGACATTAAGGGAGAAAGGTAAGGGGGAGGGGAAGAAGGTAGGGTAGGGAAGCAGGGGATGGCGATTACTTAGTCACGGGTAATGACTAACTGCTAATGAGACATAAGCAGCCCAGCTAACACAGATTAATGATCACTTCTGAGTATACAGAATCACAAGAATGACTTGGGAACCATATTTTGATTGTTACTTGGCATCCATAACTTATTTCTGAGTCATGGTAATAATGATGGGACCAGGATGAAAAAGAAGACAGAGTAGGAGAAATGAGTTGGGGGGGGGGAGGAGGGAGTCGGAAGAGAGGGATAGAGAATTACCCACTAAAGAAAGATAACATACAATTTTCACTCTACCAAGTTTATCTGCTGGAAACTAGTCTGACATTGCTGTTACAAATGTTATACAAACATGACATTTAAAAAAGGAAAGTAGAGGATACCATCTCTCAGCGCACACAATGTTACACTGCTGACAGGTAGTCACTCTCCCTGTCTCACACTGCTGACAGGTAGTCACTCTCCCTGTCTCACACTGCTGACAGGTAGTCACTCTCCCTGTCTCACACTGCTGACAGGTAGTCACTCTCCCTGTCTCACACTGCTGACAGGGAGTCACTCTCCCTGTCTCACACTGCTGACAGGTAGTCACTCTCCCTGTCTCACACTGCTGACAGGTAGTCACTCTCCCTGTCTCACACTGCTGACAGGTAGTCACTCTCCCTGTCTCACACTGCTGACAGGTAGTCACTCTCCCTGTCTCACACTGCTGACAGGTAGTCACTCTCCCTGTCTCACACTGCTGACAGGTAGTCACTCTCCCTGTCTTACACTGCTGACAGGTAGTCACTCTCCCTGTCTCACACTGCTGACAGGTAGTCACTCTCCCTGTCTCACACTGCTGACAGGGAGTCACTCTCCCTGTCTCACACTGCTGACAGGTAGTCACTCTCCCTGTCTCACACTGCTGACAGGTAGTCACTCTCCCTGTCTCACACTGCTGACAGGTAGTCACTCTCCCTGTCTCACACTGCTGATAGGTAGTCACTCTCCCTGTCTCACACTGCTGACAGGTAGTCACTCTCCCTGTCTCACACTGCTGACAGGTAGTCACTCTCCCTGTCTCACACTGCTGACAGGTAGTCACTCTCCCTGTCTCACACTGCTGACAGTGAGTCACTCTCCCTGTCTCACACTGCTGACAGTGAGTCACTCTCCCTGTCTCACACTGCTGTCACTCTCCCTGTCTCACACTGCTGACAGGTAGTCACTCTCCCTGTCTCACACTGCTGACAGGTAGTCACTCTCCCTGTCTCACACTGCTGACAGGTAGTCACTCTCCCTGTCTCACACTGCTGACAGGTAGTCACTCTCCCTGTCTCACACTGCTGACAGGTAGTCACTCTCCCTGTCTCACACTGCTGACAGGTAGTCACTCTCCCTGTCTCACACTGCTGACAGGTAGTCACTCTCCCTGTCTCACACTGCTGACAGGGAGTCACTCTCCCTGTCTCACACTGCTGACAGGGAGTCACTCTCCCTGTCTCACACTGCTGACAGGTAGTCACTCTCCCTGTCTCACACTGCTGACAGGTAGTCACTCTCCCTGTCTCACACTGCTGACAGGTAGTCACTCTCCCTGTCTCACACTGCTGACAGGTAGTCACTCTCCCTGTCTCACACTGCTGACAGGTAGTCACTCTCCCTGTCTCACACTGCTGACAGGTAGTCACTCTCCCTGTCTCACACTGCTGACAGGTAGTCACTCTCCCTGTCTCACACTGCTGACAGGTAGTCACTCTCCCTGTCTCACACTGCTGACAGTGAGTCACTCTCCCTGTCTCACACTGCTGACAGGTGTCACTCTCCCTGTCTCACACTGCTGACAGGTAGTCACTCTCCCTGTCTCACACTGCTGACAGGTAGTCACTCTCCCTGTCTCACACTGCTGACAGGTAGTCACTCTCCCTGTCTCACACTGCTGACAGGAGTCACTCTCCCTGTCTCACACTGCTGTCACTCTCCCTGTCTCACACTGCTGACAGGTAGTCACTCTCCCTGTCTCACACTGCTGACACTCTCCCTGTCTGAGTCACTCTCCCTGTCTCACACTGCTGACAGGTAGTCACTCTCCCTGTCTCACACTGCTGACAGGTCACTCTCCCTGTCTCACACTGCTGACAGGTAGTCACTCTCCCTGTCTCACACTGCTGACAGGTAGTCACTCTCCCTGTCTCACACTGCTGACAGGTAGTCACTCTCCCTGTCTCACACTGCTGACAGGTAGTCACTCTCCCTGTCTCACACTGCTGACAGGTAGTCACTCTCCCTGTCTCACACTGCTGACAGGTAGTCACTCTCCCTGTCTCACACTGCTGACAGGTAGTCACTCTCCCTGTCTCACACTGCTGACAGTCACTCTCCCTGTCTCACACTGCTGACAGTGAGTCACTCTCCCTGTCTCACACTGCTGACAGTGAGTCTCTCTCCCTGTCTCACACTGCTGACAGTGAGTCTCTCTCCCTGTCTCACACTGCTGACAGGGAGTCACTCTCCCTGTCTCACACTGCTGACAGGTAGTCACTCTCCCTGTCTCACACTGCTGACAGGTAGTCACTCTCCCTGTCTCACACTGCTGACAGGTAGTCACTCTCCCTGTCTCACACTGCTGACAGGTAGTCACTCTCCCTGTCTCACACTGCTGACAGGTAGTCACTCTCCGTCTCACACTGCTGACAGGTAGTCACTCTCCCTGTCTCACACTGCTGACAGGTAGTCACTCTCCCTGTCTCTCACTGCTGACAGGTACTCTCCCTGTCTCACACTGCTGACAGGGAGTCACTCTCCTTGTCTCACACTGCTGACAGGGAGTCACTCTCCCTGGCTCACACTGCTAACAGGTAGTCACGCTCCCTGGCTCACAGTGCTGACAGGGAGTCACTCTCCGTCTCACACTGCTGCTGCTGACAGGGAGTCACTCTCCGTCTCACACTGCTGACAGGGAGTCACTCTCCCTGTCTCACACTGCTGACAGGTAGTCACTCTCCCTGTCTCACACTGCTGACAGGTAGTCACTCTCCCTGTCTTACACAAGTATTCTATATATTATGTCTTCCCTGGTCCTCCTGTCCTGTAGGATCGTTAGATTAAATTCTTTTAGACTCTCTTTGTAGCTCATACATCTTAGTTCTGGAGCTCAGTCTCGTTGCATACTCCTTAACTTTCACCAGGTTTCTTAACATGCTTCCTCTGATGTGGGACCCACACAGGTACTGCGTACTCCGCGATGGATCTGATGCATGTTATATAAAGCGTCTTAATGACTCTTTGTTGAGATTCCTGAAGGACACTCCAACTCTGCCAGGCGATCACTGGCTGTCGTTAAAATCAACCATGATAACAGCCTTGGTCCTATGCACACTCCTAGCTACTTCAGGTATGATATCAACCGTGGTTTTGTCTTTATTTTCCTGCTACGGTCTCCTCCTGTTAAGAGACCGGTTGTATACCACTGCAACTATTACTTTGGGCTCCCCAGGATTAATTGAGCCCACTATGAAGTTGTGTGCCTCTTGCTTGTTTATCCCTCTCACCTCTATAAAATTCCACTGATTTCTGATTAGGAGTGCCACTCCTTTCCTGTTTCCTCTGTTTTTCCTTATCACCTGATATCCAGCTGGAAAAATGGCATCTGATATCATGAGGGCTGCTCCCGCATATCTTCAGATGTGCCAGTAAATACACCCCATATACCCAATAACCTGTGTAGTAGTAGTTTCAAGGGTTTTCCTACTAGTATTTTCCTGCCCAACTAAGCTGTTGCTGTTGGCAACCCGCTGGCCCACATATACATCACACCCTGGGTGATTCGGCACCTGGCGGATATTTTTTTCGAATTTCCTCTTTAAGGCTTCAACAGTCCCCGGCAATGCTTCTGATATCTTCTGGTAGTGCTGAATAGTCTTGGCCCACGGATGTTGATACAGTGTTCTCGTAATGTGCCCATGGCACACCCTACTCTTCACTGAATTAATGTTACACGTCCTCTCATATCTCTCAGATTAATACGTTATGATGCTGTGTAAGGTTGGGAGCAGCGATCCGCTGAACAGTGTCCAGGAGCCATTTTTAGGCGACGCACTAACGCAGTGGATGAGCGCATCAACGTATTTGCGAAATCCAATACTTGGAAGTAAAAATGAATACACTAAGAGAATTTACGAGTCTGCAATAATTCATGATTTACAATGGCACGCTGAAGGCCTCTTGAAAGAGGTAGATTTACAGAGTGAGCATGAGGCAACCTTGGCCCGCCAATCACTATTGTTGTTGCTGGTAATACATGCAGGTACAGTGATACCTGGTCTCTACGTTAAGCCTCACACCAGGTCACTTGATGCTGGACCAGTATACTATATATCTGTGACCGTTTCAAATGTTATTCTATTCTCGAAACCCAGTCTGAAGCCAGACTTCATTGCATACTCCTGGTCAACGAAGTTGTTGCTGCTAGCGTCCCGCAAGACTACATGCCCATTACAACGTGGCTAATCGCTTGGTTGAAGCAAGTATTTGTTACCATCAGTGCCATCCATCCATCCATGCACCTACCAGAGACGAAAATGATAATGTAACCAGAAAAATCGTAAACGAAATCGTGAGAATCTCTTATGCAACACTAGCTTGGTTCAAAAAGCGTTTAGATCTAATATATGAGTGGGGAAATAGCGTTTAGATATATGGGTGGGGAAATAGCATTTAGATATATGGGTGGGGAAATAGCGTTTAGATATATGGGTGGGGAAATAGCGTTTAGATATATGGGTGGGGAAATAGCATTTAGATATATGGGTGGGGAAATAGCGTTTAGATATATGGGTGGGGAAATAGCGTTTAGATATATGGGTGGGGAAATAGCGTTTAGATATATGGGTGGGGAAATAGCGTTTAGATATATGGGTGGGGAAATAGCGTTTAGATATATGGGTGGGAAATAGCGTTTAGATATATGGGTGGGGAAATAGCATTTAGATATATGGGTGGGGAAATAGCGTTTAGATATATGGGTGGGGAAATGATGGAAAGCTGTTCAAAATCAACACTGAACCTAAATTGGAATATGCAGCGGTGTTCTGATCTAAAAAAAAAAAAAAAAAGTGTAATCAAGCTAGAAAAATTACGAAGACGAGCTACGAAATACAGTAGCTGCCAAAACTTAAAAAACCGAGTTACGAAAGACTGAAAGCATGGGATATGTTGATAGAGGGAAAAGAGAAGTCGTAAATTAACGAGGAAGACGTTCCATCATTATCAACAGGAAGAACAAGAGGCCACGTAAACTAATAGCTACTAAAAGTTTTTCTTAGCAGAGTTGCAGCTTACTGGAAGAGTTTACAAGAGGAATCTGGAGTCGCTTCCGGAGGTCATGGCCCCCACAGTCCGGTCCCAGACCAAACTTCATGGCTGCCTCGCCTGATCGACTAAGCGGTTAGTGCCCGTCGCCCGCAGTTCAACGTATGCACTACATCCCAGTTGATCAGGAACTGTTCTGAGAAATCAGTAGAGTTTCCCCTTGAAGACAACTAAGAGTTTGTTAGTGAGGCCCCTTGTACGCGAAGGGAGGGCGTTTAAGAGTCGTGGCTGCTTAACACTTAAGTGAAAACCACTGACACCTCATAAAATACTTTACAATAGACTAAATACTTTACACGGGACACCACGAGCCTGGCTCTGCTCTGTAGTTACAAACAGGTAATTACAAGTAGATAACAACGACGCTCCTCTCCCTAGCCTTGTAAGGGAAGTTGCGGAGGATGCTTGGGTAACGACAGCGCTTGGGAGAGTTAACACCACACATGAATTAACCAGAAGTCCACCAGTAGCACCGGTGATATACTCCTCCAGGGAGACCTTCCATCTCCCAGGCGCTCATTTGCATCCCAGGTAACTCGTTCCAGTCCCCGGTAAATGCTCGACGCGATACCCTAACTACATAACCACATCGTACACGCCTACACTAATTCACGAGCAAGTATTTTAATAACACCGACCGCGAACCCCATCCCCCTACCAAGGCAACAATAATGACTAGCGTCACGACCACCCTCCCTTACAGTCACCACCTCTCTTCTCAATAGTCACTACCACTCTCCCTCAACCTCTCCAGAACTACAGGGACAGCAGCGAGTCGTGTGACAAGAAACTTTTAGGAAAAAACCTACCGTGTTTACGGGACCCTGCTTTTCATTGCATATATTCTGTACATTCCATCTCTTCCTGGAGTTAGATATTTTAGCGGCAAATCAGAGACATCACCTCGACTTTTCCATAATAGTGATTGTGATATCGCGTCTCCACCCACTGTAGAGCGCCCATTCAGTGCTTTGAGACGGTCTAAGATTACAAATTTTACAAATTATATAACAGATGTAAATCATTTGTAAATGCTGTTGACCTTCGAAAACACGAGTGTGTAAACAAGTATTTTAAAGGGGAAAGTACAAGCATCTTCTATTTTTAATTATTATTATACGCTACTGTCAAATAGTTGGAGTTGGAAGGCAGCGTGTGGGACAGATGTGCAGTGAGAGGGATGCAGGTTTATGGCTCTGAGTAGGGCAGCAGCTGCTGCTGCTGCTGCTGTGACCCCCACCCCAAGCTCCAGTGTGTGTCGAGTGTTGACTCAGATTATGACACTCTTCAGTCTTCCTCTCCGTCACTCTTCCTTAACAGAGTACCCGCTTCCACCTTCCTTCCTCTCTCCCACACATATACACAGCAGTCTTTTCCACCTTCCCTACTCTTTTTCTACACACACAGCTTCGTCCTTCCTCTTGCTCCTATAAATTCTATAAAATCCTATAAAATCCTTTTGTTCCTACTCACTCGCCCGACTCTTACCACAAACAAAATAGCTACAAAGAAAGGCTTGCCACTTAAGAAGCGAGATAACAGTATACACAAGTGTTATCACGTCTTGACATGTGTAGGTGTACTTGTGTTCAATCTTACCCAAAGTGTCACCGACTTTACTGGGTTATCATGGGCTAAATCTACATAAAATAACATTGTTGTCTACCTTAATATCTATGTACTCTCACGACCATTGTACAAATTTATAAAATTTTACAATATTTTATAATTTTCCTGAATAAAACAAAACGTAAGAAGACAACGTTGTCAAACTATCCAGCCGTCCTAGAGTCCTAGACTCAGACGACGACCTTGCCAACAGAAGCACTAACCTCAGCCTAAAAATTACAACCTCTGCAACACACATCTTTGTTTCCTTCACAAACAGGCACACTGAGCTTTCTCTCTTGTTGTTGACCAAGTGTAAATGTCAGCCCTAACACACAGGAGCATGTGAGTGGTGACCCTACCACTCACTCACTCACACACACACACACACACACACACACACACACACACAAGAGCATTTGCGTGGTGACCCCCACCACTCTCTCACACACACACAGGAGCATGTCATCAGTCTCTCTCCATATTTGCAAACACCTCAGACATAATGCAGACACAGTCGAATGTTCTGTTTGCTGTGATTTACGGTGTTTGAGTTAGCTACTGTCTGTTTCATTCGAGTTATTGGTCCTAGTTACTGTACCATTTGCGTTTACATCTGGTCAATAATGTTTTCCTCTGGTTTAAATTATAGTTAACCTGATGGTATCTCTTGTCTCTGAATACCTTGTGGTTGCGAGGGTTGCTCACTCAAGATCTTAGACTTACTTTCAGCTCTTCTTGAAGGAGAGCAAGACAAGAAAAAAAAGCTCCCTTGTTTAGCCTGGTGTTTCTTTTAAAGTTTGTGCTTTTCTTAGAAATAGTGTTATCATGGGCACAGATGCAGTAGATATTTTTCTCAAACCTTCTAGTTATTTGTATTTCCCCTTTTCAGAGCTATCAGTGTGATATATAATATATATATATATAATATATATATATATATATATATATATATATATATATATATATATATATATATATATAAAACACACACACAACAAAAAAATAAGTGCATGGAGCGAAAACGTCATTACAACAAGCGAGCCAAAATACCTTCGTTGCGTCAGTAAAATTAAAATGTAAAATGTCAACGATTAAAAATCAATCAGAAGGTCAAGGCTATGTTTCAGGGTGTGCTGAGATAAGCAACATCAACATCACACCAGCATCTGTCCCCCGCCTACTGGCACACACAGGCTATGACGATAAGCCACACTGACAAACAAAAATTTTTTAACCCAGGTAGATTCTGGTTGCTTGGTTAATTGGGCTTTGAGCTCATCGACACAGGTGGACCATTAAGGCTGCATAACACCTGCTCACCATCAAAAATACTTTAATCTCAAATATATATTAGATATATCTTTCATCTATACCTGCACTGTTGCTCTCAGTGCACACGCATTAGTAGATATACGAGTATGCAAACTGTCACTGCTGCCTAACTGCAGCAATTCCTGTATATTTTGTAAAATTCTATTAACTCTAGTGACAACTCGCTACATAATTTATTCAAGCTGATGGTGTTAATTTTATATTCGTGTAGTCTGCTGTATTTTATGATACAGCAGCCGAAAGTTTAGAAAATGCACACATGTCAAACGTCAGCAAACATTTATTTAGACACGTTTCGCACATTAGAAGATTTACACACACACACACACACACACACACACACACACACACACACACACACACACACACACACACACACAAATTAACAATTCAGTGAAAATGTCATTAATAATATACGAGAGTCAAACATCTTCGTTGCATAAGTAAACTTTACATACGCAGAATATAACATGTTCTGCATATATTTTAAGTATACCTGTGAATTTTTAGGTGTAAGATGTGCCTATCCTGGGCACATCTTACTTATCTTCAGCCCTATTCATACCTTTCTAACCATACCCAGGTTCTACTCACCTATTTTAAAAGCTAACCAAATAGTCGAAAGAAACTTATGACAACGCTTCAGTCCGACATGAACAATTAACTAGTCACACACTAACACACGAAGGTGTTATTTACACATGTATGGTTACATGTTATGTCTTGACAAGGTTTTAAAAGCAATCTTGGTGCTGGATTACTTAAATTTGCTTGACTTGTTCAGAATACATGCCTCAGAGCGGGTTTAGCCCTAGTAATGAAGATACTATCCACTGTAGCCCAAGTCAGATCTGAAGAGATTTGAATAAGGTTCTGGGGACGTCCCTCCAAGAAGGAACTTGAGAGCTGTGGTTCCACTCAACTGCCAAGACAATGCGCTCCTATACAATTTATAACTCGAGAATTAATGCGAGTTTAATTAATTACTACGTGTTATAAATTGAATTGATATTTTCAGAATTACTTTCATTTGTGCACTTCAGTTGTCACCTACAGGACCAATTCGATGCTCCTAAACAATCTTCCAAGAAAAGACTTGTGATATAGGGGATTAACTTTGTCATCCTTCTCTCTATACTTTCCAAAGACTTCCATGTCCACTCTAAAATAACGAGATCATAACTGCGCCTACATAATCTTTTGTCATTTTTCTTGTCTGAAAAAAAGAGAGAAACACAAGCTGTGGTGGTCGACCATCTGCCCCCCGCGGCCGCCTGACCTGGTTTAACATCTGTGTCTGGGTCACTTTCAAGTGCGCCCACAGATTCACACGCATCTGACCCACACAATTGGGTAGAGGGGCTGATGCGGGGTCTGGAGGTGGGGAGAAGGGGTTACCTGGAGGTTATTCCGGGGATCAACGCCCCCGCGGCCCGGTCCATGACCAGGCCTCCCGATGGATCAGGGCCTGATCAACTAGGCTGTTACTGCTGGCCGCACGCAGTCCAACGTACGAGCCACAGCCCGGCTGATCCGGCACTGACTTTAGGTATCTGTCCAGCTCTCTCTTGAAGGCAGCCAGGGGCTTATTGGCAATTCCCCTAATGCTTGATGGGAGGCTGTTGAACAGTCTTGGGCCCCGGACACTTATGGTGTTTTCCCTTAGTGTACGAATAGCGCCCCTACCTTTTATTGGGGGCATTTTGCATCGCCTGCCCAGTCTTTTACTTTCGTAGGGAGTGATTTCTGTGTGCAGATTTTGGACCATTCCTTCCAAGATTTTCCAAGTGTAGATTATGATATATCTCTCCCTCCTGCGTTCCAACGAGTACAAGTCAAGTGCTTCCAAGCGTTCCCAGTAGTTAAGGTGCTTGACAGAACTTATACGTGCAGTAAAGGATCTCTGTACACTCTCTAGATCTGCGATTTCACCTGCTTTGAATGGAGATGTTAATATACAGCAGTATTCCAGTCTAGAGAGAACAAGTGATTTGAAAAGGATCATCATGGGCTTGGCATCTCTCGTTTTGAAAGTTCTCATTATCCATCCTATCATTTTCTTTGCACATGCGATCGTGGCACTGTTGTGATCCTTGAAAGTGAGATCCTCAGACATTACTACTCCCAGGTCCCTTACATTATTTTTCCGCTCTATTGTATGGCCGGAGTCAGTAGTATACTCTGTTCTAGTTATTATCTCCTCCAGTTTTCCATAACGGAGTAGTTGGAATTTGTCCTCATTGAACATCATATTGTTTACCGTTGCCCACTGGAAAACTTTGTTTATATCTTCTTGGAGGTTAACCGCGTCCTCAGCAGATGACAGCCTCATGCAGATCCTAGTATCATCCGCAAAGGATGATACGGTGCTGTGGTGTATATCTCTGTCTATGTCTGATATGAGGATAAGGAATAAGATGGGGGCGAGTACTGTGCCTTGTGGAACAGAGCTCTTCACTATGGCAGCCTCCGATTTAACTCTGTTGACCACTACTCTTTGTGTTCGATTTGTTAGGAAGTTGAAGATCCATCTCCCCACTTTCCCAGTTATTCCTTTAGCACGTATTTTATGGGCTATTAAGCCATGATCGCATTTGTCAAATGCTTTTGCAAAGTCGAGGAAAAAATAATGAGACGGTGGAGGAAAATAAACAGATGAAGGAATAAAGGAGAGAAGGGGAAAAATAGGAAATTATAGGTAAAGGAAGATAAGAGGGATGACAAGAGAGAAACGGGACAAAAACAAAAAGTAAGTTTAGAAAAGAAGACATTAAAAATAATAGATAGGTGAGGAGGAGGAAGTAGAAAAAAAGTGACTGAAGAAGGAAATGGGGGATCATTAAGAGTTAAAACAATGACAAAAGAGCAGTAAACTAAACTATCTTCTTCGTCCTACTCATCATTAAAAAAGGGGAAACAAATCACTAGACTACCCACCAACTAGCCTATCAATCACAGGTAATTTTCTTGAAGCAACACAAGTTAGAAAATGGGAAATCTTCAAAACCAGTTTGACAGACAAGCACATTTTTAGAGGGGCTCCTTTGCTTTTCTAATTAATTCTCAACTCACGCAACTAGTACCGACAACTGTACAACCAAGACACACATACAACGCACGAGGAAATTATGTTTAGAGAATAAAGTCACTCGCCAGGAGCTGCTTCAAGCCACTGTAATCCAAGAAACTATAGAGAGAAATAAACGAGTTCCCCCATACGTTACAGCTAAGTCTTCTTAATAAATTTATACTTCATTTAATTTAACATTTTCTGAAGCATGTGGATAGTGGTGAAGGTTGTGATATAACTGACCTTGACCTTAACACGGTTTCTCTTCCAGAACAGAGGTTGATCAGGAAAGTTGTTGCACACAACATACAAGACGAATGTTCAATAGGATTGTGCTATTAACGTCAGAGAATTAGCACACTTGCAATAAAAAATATGAATGGGGATACAGGAAACAATCTCACCCCAGTATGAAGTAACACACACAAACACACACACACGTGAGTCTGATGACAAGTAAACATGAAGACCAGCCACAGGGACGTTACACGGTGCTTTTTGTGTCTTAGGATTGTACGTGAAGAAAAAACTATACACAGCTTCGAAACTAGATATGATCGTAGAGGTATTGACACAAACTATGAGATATCCCCCCCTTGCAAACACACACACACACAACCGAGGAAGAGGTGAAGAAACTGCTATGTGAACTTGATACCTCAAAGGCGGTGGGACCAGACAACATCTCATCGTGGGTTCTTATAAAAGGAGCAGAAATGCTGTGTGTGCCACTAACAAAAATCTTCAACACATCCAATGAAACTGGACAACGCCCCGAGGTATGGAAGATGGCAAATGTAGTCCCAATTTTTAAGAAAGTATTCGGACACGAGGCATTAAACTACAGACCTGTGTCACTGACGTGTATAGTCTGCAAAGTCATGGAGCTCATCATCAGGAGGAGAGTGGTAGAGCACCCAGAAAGACACAAGCTTATAAACGACAACCAGCATGGTTTCAGGGAAGGAAAATCCTGTGTCACAAACCTACTGGAGTTTTATGATAAGGTAACAGAAGCAAGACACGAGAAGGGTGGATAGACTGCATTTTCTTGGACTACAGGAAGGCAAAAGCTAGACGATCAGGCATGCATAACAGGAAAGGCACTGCAATGGATCAGAGAACATCTGACAGGGGGGCAACAACGAGTCATGGAACGTGACGAGGTGTCAGAGTGGGCGCCTGTGACGAGCGGGGTTCCACAGGGGTCAGTCCTAGGACCTGTGCTGTTTTTGGTACATGTGAATGACATAACGGAAGGGATAGACTCAAAAGTGTCCCTGTTTGCAGATGATGTGAAGTTAATGAGGAGAATTAAATTGGTCGAGGATCAGGCAAGACTACAAAGAGACCTGGACAGGCTACAAGCCTGGTCCAGCAACTGGCTCCTTGAATTTAACCGCGCCAAATGCAAAGTCATGAAGATCGAGGAAGGGCAAAGAAGACCGCAGACACAGTATAGTCTAGGTGGCCAAAGACTCCAAACCTCACTCAAGGAGAAAGATCTTGGGGAGAGTATAATACCGAACACATCTTCTGAGGCACAGCACACGTCAATCGAATAACTGCTGCAGCATACGGGCGTCTGGCAAACCTAACAATAGCGTTCCGATACCTCAGTAAGGAATCGTTCAAGACTCTGTACACCGTGTACGTCAGGCCCATACTGGGGTATGCAGCACCAGTTTGGAATCCATACCTGGTCAAGCACGTCAAGAAATTAGAGAAAGTGTAAAGGTTTGCAACAGGGCTAATTCCAAAGCTAAGGGGTTTGTTCTATGAAGAAAGGTTAAAGGAAATCGGCCTGACGACACTAGAGGACAGGAGGGTCAGGGGAGACATAACGACATATAAAATACTGCGAGGAATTGACAAGGGGGGGGGGGCAAAGCCAGGATGTTTCAGAGATGGGACACAGAAACAAGGGGTCACAATTGGAAGCTGAAGACTCCTATGATTCAAAGGGATGTTAGGAAGTATTTCTTCAGTCACAGAGTTGTCAGGAAGTGGAAAACCCTAGAAAGTGACATAGTGGAGGCAGGAACCACACAGTTTTAAGACGAGGTGTGATAAAACTCGTGGAGCAGGCGGAGTGAGGACCTAGTAGCAATCAGTGCAGAGGCGGGGACAGGAGCTATGAATCGACCCCTGCAACCACAAATAGGTGAGTACACACACACACAGGAAACAAACAATTAAGGTCAGGGAAGAGAGGGGTAAAGGGATCCGGGAATAAACAATTAAGGTGTTAATCCCCTATCTGTTAACGATCGTCATAAGCTTATAATTGATCCAACTGGGACTCTTAGCTTACACACACGCTATTCATCCTACTCTATCCATCCTACCTACCTGCCATCCTACTCTATCCATCCTACCCACCTGCCCCTCCAGCACTTAGCACTCTCCTCAGTGCCCGTCCATGTTTCTACTTCACCACCCCCACTCATCACCACTATTTGGATGTCCCCCACCATGCCACACCTATCAACTCTGAAAACAGGCAAGACTGGACACGTAGCAAGACAATTCTAATATTGCCAAACCAATGCCCTTACAGCAAGAGGCATGGTGCAGAATTTTAGCACTGCCTCGGCCTTCGGTCGACTCCAGCGCTTCTCCCGACTTTGGGTAGCTTTAGAAATAGGTTGGATAGGTTGCGAATGGGTGCGTGTTAGACCTGCCTAGTATGAGCCTGCGGACCTCCTCTATTATTATTATTATTATTTTAAAGATATCGCCATTCCAGTGCCGGATCTTCAGCATGAGTTCTCGAAGAGTATGTCTTGTGTGCGTGCGCCGCCGACACCTTCCTGCAAACTGATAATATCTACAACGAACAATAAAATGAATTACACGGTGACGAACGATTTCTTGGAAAGAGATACCTGGTACCACAACGTAACGATGAAGGGGATTTAGCAACACGTGAAGCATAAGATTGGTGATAAGATTAGATGCCATGTCATTATATCCGATGATGATAGTAATTTATAAGCAAAACCAAGAAAAAGGGAAAATTATAAGGTGAAATCTGCCAAGTAGCAACAAGGAAGGAAGAACCGGCAACTACCATCTTGAACAGTAGATGCCGGCAACCAGCAACAGAGGCAACAACAATAGAAGTTCCAGCAAAGATAAACAGCTAATGTCAACGCCATATGATCGGCAGCCAACACCAGCAAACATCAACACCAGTAGTAACAGCCAACAGCAACAGAATCCAAAAGCAGCAGCAGCAAAAAGCTGAGGTTGAGAACGAAGACGGAGGGGAAGTAGAGAGGAATGGATATTGTGCATGAAGAGTAGAGGGAGAGAAGAGGAGCAGAGATTGAGGGTGTGATGAGAGCACGATGGAAGGGCTCGGGGAACCAACATACCTGGGTGCAGTATTTGTCAAACACTGGCTACCTACCCAAGACAAGGAAGCCGTTTATGATCTAGTTTACATTCCCACACGTCCACCAGCACCACACATACCCTTGACCCACGCACCCCATAACACCAGCAACACGTGTGTGTTGCTGGCCCACCACACCTCATAACACCAGCAACACACCCACCCTTGTCCACCACACCTCATAACACCCAGCAACACACACACACACCCACCCTTGTCCACCACACCTCATAACACCCTGCAACACACACACACCCTTGTCCACCACACCTCATAACACCTTGCAACACAACACACACACCCTTGTCCACCACACTTCATAACACCAGCAACACACATACACACCCTTGTCCACCAAACCTCATAACACCCTGCAACACACACGCACACACACCCTTGTCCACCACACCTCGTAACACCAGCAACACACACACACACACACACCCTTGTCCACCACACTTCATAACACCAGCAACACACACACACACACACACACCCTTGTCCACCACACCTCATAACACCAGCAACACACACACACACACCCTTGTCCACCACACCTCATAACACCAGCAAAACACACACACACACCCTTGTCCACCACACCTCATAACACCAGCAACACACACACACACACATCCTTGACCACCACACCTCATAACACCAGCAACACACACACCCTTGTCCACCACACCTCATAACACCCAGCAACACACACATCCTTATCCATCACACCTCATAACACCCAGCAACACACACACCCTTGTCCACCACACTTAATAACACCAGCAACACACACACACACCCTTGTCCACCACACCTCATAACACCAGCAACACACACACACATCCTTGACCCCCACACCTCATAACACCCTGCAACACACACACACACACACACACACACACACACCCATGTCCACCACACCTCATAACACCCAGCAACACACACACACCCTTATCCATCACACCTCATAACACCAGCAACACACATACCCTCGACCCCCACACCTCATAACACCCAGCAACACACACACACACCCTTGACCCCAACACCTCATAACACCAGCCACACACACACACACACACACACACACACCCTTGACCCCAACACCTCATAACACCAGCCCCACACACTCGCATACTCTGCTAATCCTAGCACAGAACCACACATACATTATATATAAAATTAATAATAGCTACAAATTCACACTAACACCCTTGTACACCCTCAGGAAGTGAGTGACCTCACAACACAGCTTGCTGAAGTGTAGCAGGCTGGAGTCTTGTTCAATACAGAACAACAGATCTTCCTCCGCCTTAGCTCATCTCAAAGTCTGGCATTACTCTAAGCGAAGAGAGTAAGAGCCTTTGCAGAGCAAACTTTCACTGGAAATACGTTTCGATCAGTTAAGATCTTTATCACTGATTCTGTTATGATCTTGATCAACCTTTCGTCCTTGAATTCCAGTATTATAAGGTATTCTGCCAGTCCCCAGGATGCAACACCCAACATCTATTAACTATGTGCCTATTTACTTACAGATGACAAGGGGGCAACGTAAGACCTGTTCATACTTCTCGCCCTCTTTCCTATCCTGGGAACGAACTCGGGTCCCTTCAGTGAGAGCTACGTGACACCTATTATCATCATTACTCAGTAACGACAACCACAAATTGCTTACCTTGCACTAGAGTACTAGTCACTTACAACCGTTTACCTTGCACTATGGAACATAAAAATACCATATAAATGTACGGCAGTCCCTTCGTCAAATACAAGTGATACCCGATTTTTGACGGTTTGGAGTCTCTAGCACCTACCTCTGGCAGGTTTCGAGAATTTTCCTGGGCCAGGATTGTTTGGTGCTTTCCTAGTCAATTAGCCTGTTGCTGCAGGCAGCCATCTGTCTTCGTATCCGCCATAGCCTAGTGGACCCGGCACTTCGAGTTCCGATATCTTCTGGCAAGATGTTAGGTTAAAAGTGCGAGACAGAGCATGTAGACAGTTTCTTACTGTGCACACGGCGCTTCTTCCTTTCACTAGATTCATTTTACACATTCTTCTAGATTTCACTCCAGTGTGTTATGGCAGAGTGCAGATTTGAGACTAGGCCCTCAAGCACCTTCCATATATATACTGTTTTGCATCTCCTCCGCTCCAGTGAATACATATTTAAGACTATGAGGCATTCCCAGTAATTTAAATGCTTTACTGGCTCTATGTCGGCCGTAAATGATTTTTGTTTTCCAACTCTAATATTTCTCCTGTCATGAATGGAGCAGTCAACTCTTAACAGTGCTCCAAGCGAGACAACACAAGCCACTTGAAGTGTTCGCCTTATTCCTTTGTTCTTTACCAAGCAGTTTCAACTAGTCACCGCTGAAAATCATTTTATTTTTCACTGCCACCTGATAGACTTTGCTAACATCTTCCTGCATTTTTTCCGAGGTGATTTTCATGCTTATTTTGGTATCTCCAAATGATGATACGAAACTGTGGCAAGTGGCTTTATCTAAAGCCCATTATGAGGATAAGAAACAGTAAAGGCTCCAGGACCGTACCGTGGGGTACTGTCTTACTTCGCTATTCTTGGATTTTAATCTGTTTACTAACACGTTTTGTGCTCTATTTGTCAGAAAGTTGAATATCCTCTTCCATACTTTCACAGTTATACCTATCGCCCTCACTGTGTGTGCAATCACCCCATGATTGCATTTGATCGTCTAGTTCACTAGGAGCACGAGCATGCGCACACGCGCACACACACTGCGACGCCAGGAATCACCTGATCAGTACGCCACGTACAGCCAGTCAAGGACTCACTCTATTGACCATGCATAAAAGGATTAATCCTCAAACATTTACACAAGGCAGAATGTTACTCATAATTCACTTTGTGTTAAGTCATGGCCACAACGGCTGGTCCAAATTCTCAAAATTAGCGAAACGTGGGAGCCGAGTTGGTGAGGAGGGAGGTAAAGAAGGGGGAAGGGAAAAGAATATAGGGGGAAGGGAGAAGGAGAGATGAGGGAGCAGAGGTAAGGATGTGAAAAGAATGGTGGAAATGAGGGAGAGGGACGAAAGTAAGAGAGGAGAGAAGAAAATGGGGCGAGGAAGTAGGAAAGAAATGGAGGTGAGGCGACAGAAAAACAAGATTTAGATTTATGACCTTCCCCCCCCCCTTTTTTTTTTAATAAAAACACCTAAATTACTATATGTCTATCAGATACTTTTAATATTTTGTCTCACGATGTAAATTCTTCACGTGGCCTAGCGTCTCATTCTTCCATTTCGATTAAATAGACTTTATCTCAAATTATTCTTCGGAATTAAAAAATAATGGTAACTAGAGCAGGTCCAGCCACTAAGGCATCCATATTGACTAACAGTGAGAGTACTACAAGACTAACAGTTAACTAACAGAGCAGAGTACTAATGAAGTACCAATAAGAATAGTTACATATATACCTCAGAGATGCAACTCTCAAGTGTATATACAGTGAGGGTTTACCTTGATCCTTCTTTCTAAGGGGCTAATGTATTCTTGACTGGTGATGAACAGGTGATGATACGCAACTTTAATGACTCGCGTAGTCGATAGGCTTTAAACCCATAAACCATTAAGCAACGGTCAATTAGTAAATGTCTGTCAGTTCAGTACGCACAATGCAGGATACTTCTGCTGTATCCTCTGATGATTTACCATCGCCTAATTGAAAGAGAATCATGTAAAAAAAATAATTAAGACATCTCATTCTCGACTTTACACGTGTACGATAAACGTTAAAATCCCTAATCAATATTAGCATAATAATCTGGACAAGTGGATTATAGCGCTCAAGAGTTTTGTGATCTGCCTGTCGCTGGGAGGCAAACAGCTGTGATGAGAGAATAAATCAACCTAGCCAGGAATATATCAATTCTCTCAACGTTAGCACAGTAGACCATTGGAGGGACGAGTGAAGCCAAGGACCACGTCATCTCAGACTAGAAGCAACCCTCCTCGCCACTCACAGGTCGAGTCCTAACATTACCTTACGTATTCCGTCCCCCTTTTCCAACAAACTTCCATACAAACCCTAATACCCACCGTCTCATCTTCCTATAATCCTCTTGGCTGCCTCTGCCCCCCCCCCCGGGCCTCCCTCTCCCCAGAGAGCAGGTGGCCTGTTATCCCTAATAAGATCAACTTAAATGACTAATTCACAGGTTTAATATCATTTATATTACGGAAAAGCAATTAGTAGACCATGTTGTGGACTCTACAATCACCGTCTGTCTGGTATAGCAGGGTAGGCCAGTGTCATCGCTATCTCTCGCTATCTCTCGCTATCTCTCTCTCTCTCTCTCTCTCTCTCTCTCTCTCTCTCTCTCTCGAGAGAGAGAGAGAGAGAGAGAGAGAGAGAGAGAGAGAGAGAGGAGTGCTCATGACAGTCTCGTCAGGTTCATGACAAATAAAAACAAAAACAAAAAACAATGAAATAATTACCTGATTTCCTAAGTTTCTGACAAAGCTTCCCACGCCAATTTATCTTCATCGGTTACCTCCATGTTCTGGTTAAAAATATTCATTCCAAAATCCCTTCTGCTGCCACAGCTACTAACCCTCTTCACATTGCTCTTCTAAACCTTTCGCTCCTGTCACTGCCAGAAACTTGGCCAGTCAATGAATCGTTACTTCGGATTTTGTGGAAAATGCGTGTGTAGAGCCCATACGACTGAGGAATGGAAAATGCGTGTAGGGCCCATACGACTGAGGAGGACTGGAAAATGCGTGTGTAGGGCCCATACGACTGAGGAGGACTGGAAAATGCGTGTGTAGGGCCCATACGACTGAGGAATGGAAAATGCGTGTAGGGCCCATACGACTGAGGAGGACTGGAAAATGTGTGTGTAGAGCCCATACGACTGAGGAGGACTGGAAAATGTGTGTGTAGAGACCATACGACTGAGGAGGACTGGAAAATGGGTGTGTAGAGACCATACGACTGAGGAGGACTGAACGTCATGGGCGCGACTGCTCCAATTGCTAAAGCACCATCCTCAATGCATTATCTGCAGCTCTTGGGAGTGCTGAAAACCTTTGCAATGATCCAGATCCTACATGTGCTTTATATTACTGAACTGCTTTCGCTATGTTGAGACTGACACAGATGCGAGCAAGCTGTTCCGAGGATTTCTAGTCTAGCATATACCGCAACTTAACTGTTTATGTACACCTCAAGGGAAAGGGTTTAATTATATTTGAGTGTAAACCGTGATAACAACATCAGACTGTATCGGGAGGTCCTTGGAGCTGCTGGTTAGTGTGTCTAGGGCTAGTATGCTTGCTTCGCAAGCTGTTGTACAAATGTATGATTCGTGTATGATTCAATAGACCAATAGCCCGCACATAGCCGAAAGAAACTTATGACAACGCTTCGGTCCGATTTGAACCATTAACTAGCCACACACATCAGCGCACTCTTATTATTTGCATAGTTATTTTTTAAAAAGACAATATCTGCACAAAATTTCTTAATTTCCACTACACAAATAAACACTAATGATCCAAGACGGTACTTTGTCTGCTTATTCTTCCCTAATTTTCACTCATTACATACTTTGATACATTCCTCAGTAAGCAGAAAATGAAGCAGTACTCAAGAAATTGAGCCTAGCGTGCAGTGTGGGGACCTTAGATGACCTACAAGCACCCATGGATCAAGCCAGGCGAGGTCAACCACCCGACACGTGCTTCACACAGGATTACCAAGTCATCCAAAACACCTCACTCATCTGTTGGTAAAATGATTCCGCTAAATCCAGTATTTCGCACCACTACACCTCAGGTTAAGAACAGACTTAGATATCTTGTTTCTACTATCCCATAGCTTCTATCCTTCCATACCATACCACATCTTCCATACCATGCATCATCTTCCATACCATCTCTTATAACATCTCATCTTCTGCCCTTCCATATCATACCATCTCCTTTAAGAGGAGTACAAAAGATACCAACCAACAATAGACCATTGGATCCAAATAAGGAAGTGTGTTTTCTAAAGTATTATAGTCGCTCAGCTGCGTGAGTCTCAAGACGTGGAGAGATGACTGGGAGGTAGAGATGACTGGGAGGTAGAGATGGCTGGGAGGTAGAGATGGCTGGGAGGTAGAGATGGCTGGGAGGTAGAGATGACTGGGAGGTAGAGATGGCTGGGAGGTAAAGTTGGCTGGGAGGTAGAGATGGCTGGGAGGTAGAGATGACTGGGAGGTAGAGATGGCTGGGAGGTAGAGATGGCTGGGAGGTAGAGATGGCTGGGAGGTAGAGATGGCTGGGAGGTAGAGATGGCTGGGAGGTAGAGATGGCTGGGAGGTAGAGATGGCTGGGAGGTAGAGATGGCTGGGAGGTAGAGATGGCTGGGAGGTAGAGATGGCTGGGAGGTAGAGATGGCTGGGAGGTAGAGATGGCTGGGAGGTAGAGATGGCTGGGAGGTAGAGATGGCTGGGAGGTAGAGATGGCTGGGAGGTAGAGATGGCTGGGAGGTAGAGATGGCTGGGAGATAGAGATGGCTGGGAGATAGAGATGGCTGGAAGATAGAGATGGCTGGGAGATAGAGATGACTGGGAGGTAGAGATGACTGGGAGGTAGAGATGACTGGGAGGTAGAGATGACTGGGAGGTGGAGATGACTGGGAGGTAGAGATGACTGGGAGGTAGAGATGACTGGGAGGTAGAGATGACTGGGAGGTAGAGATGGCTGGGAGGTAGAGATGGCTGGGAGGTAGAGATGGCTGGGAGATAGAGATGGCTGGGAGATAGAGATGGCTGGGAGATAGAGATGGCTGGGAGATAGAGATGGCTGGGAGATAGAGATGGCTGGGAGATAGAGATGGCTGGGAGATAGAGATGGCTGGGAGATAGAGATGGCTGGGAGATAGAGATGACTGGGAGGTAGAGATGACTGGGAGGTAGAGATGACTGGGAGGTAGAGATGACTGGGAGGTAGAGATGACTGGGAGGTAGAGATGACTGGGAGGTAGAGATGACTGGGAGGTAGAGATGACTGGGAGGTAGAGATGGCTGGGAGGTAGAGATGGCTGGGAGGTAGAGATGGCTGGGAGGTAGAGATGGCTGGGAGGTAGAGATGGCTGGGAGGTAGAGATGGTCGGGAGGTAGAGATGGTCGGGAGGTAAAGATGGCAGTGAGGTAAAGATGGCAGTGAGGTAGAGATGGCCAGGAGGCAGAGATGGCTGGGAGGCAGAGATGGCTGCGAGGCAGAAATGGCTGGGAGGCAGAAATGGCTGGAAGGGTCTGTTCCTCCCCAACCTCTTCCCCTCAACAACCACCCATCCTCCTCATCACCTCTCCCTCCAAAACCCACCCCAAAGAAACATTTATACGTGGTTATCAGCGCGACGAATCATTGGAGTGCACCTTAAAATGTTTTAAACTGGGCCCAGCCACAAAGGAAGGCGCTAGCCGGTGCCTTATCTGTGGTCTTTGTGCTGGTATCTGGCTGTGATATTTATGAAGCACTCATTAAGCCCATATTCACACTTTCCACTTGTTGGTAAACACTTGATCAAGTGGTGGTCACGCCTTCACAAACACCACACACCTGCCACCACAATTTTTATATTCATTTAGCTAAATTGGATACAACAACAATGTACTGATGCGATGGAGGGAATGGGAGGGTGCAGGAGTGGAGGAAGATAAACAGGTGAGGAAGAGATGGAGGAGGTGGAAGGAGTGGAGGCAGCAGGAATGGACAGGGGAAGAGGGAATGGTAGGGAAAAGGAAATGGTAGGGAAATAGAGAGAGGAAGGAATGGGAAGGACTGAGAGGAGGGAATGGCCGACGGAGTGGCAAAGAGAATGGAAAAAAAGAGTGGTGGAAGGAGGGAAATAGTTGGGAAAAAAATAAGGAAGGAAGACGTCGGAGAGGAAGTAACGGAGGGGAAAATGAGCGTAGTTAGGAGGCATAGAGAGGAAGAGGTAGGGCGATGTAGGATGAGAGTGAAGCTTTTATATATATAAAATAAAAACTACATCAGTATTGTGCTGCTGCCCTACACACACTCGTAAACATAGCTATGCTAAGTCTAGGGAAGGGGACGCAAGGTAGAACAGTGCCAGTAAGGTATGTACTGCATGACAATCGAAGAGATGGGTGGGATAAGTAAGGAGATAGTCGTGATATTTTAAAAGCGGTTTCACAATGTAGGTCAAAGATAAAATCATGCATGTGTAAAACACGCAAACACAAGAAAAAAAATAAAATTTACAAACAGTAACAAATACCACTCCC
Source organism: Cherax quadricarinatus (assembly GCF_038502225.1). Classification (NCBI taxonomy): domain Eukaryota; kingdom Metazoa; phylum Arthropoda; class Malacostraca; order Decapoda; family Parastacidae; genus Cherax; species Cherax quadricarinatus. The sequence goes on along the minus strand of NC_091324.1, from coordinate 29,556,269 downwards.
CGTCTGTGGAGAAATTTTCTCCAGGAGGGGGGTATCAGCCCCCTTCAGCCCCTTTCAGCCCTGAGGGGCCCAGCCCTCTCAGAAGGGGCAAGCGTCTTGTTTACTGCTACAGTGAGTAATTGATCACAGATGCCGTACGAGTATGCGACGTGGTCAAGTGACCGCTGCTCCTTGCTGAGTGTTGCAGTGTATATTTTAATAAGAGACAGTACATCTCTTACTTTAGCAGGACAATTAAGGAAAATCCTGCTCCCACTTTATTACCATAGTAAAGATAGTGGACATTGTTGTCTATGCTTAAGACAGCAAGAATCAAACATTCTGCTTTGCTTCATCGAGGAAGTGGCAAGGAAGCAAAAGTACTAGGTCAGCTTTTTCTTTGTGCTAGGGGAGTGACGGCATGGGGTGCTGTGGCATCCTCAGATTACTTTTGACTCTACTGAGAGTGACACTGACGCCAGGAGAACCAACAAAGAACGATCTGTGCGTTAGTGTGAACAAAGTGTCTCATAAAACACAATAAACACTTAAGAGAAGTGTGATCAGCTTCTTTAGTGATAAGATTGTGAACAATAAAGACAAATCTTGTGGAACATAGTGTACCAGTGTGTGTATTCCTAGACTATGGAAGACGTGGACATCCAAGGACACTTCAGCTTCTATCAAGTCACCGATATCTGTCGAAGGTGTGAAGAACACCATAGCTCACGCTACAAGAGCAAGGTAGGTTACGAATTTCTTGTAGTACGGGGGACTGCGCAGTTCTTGAGTCGCAAGGAGTTTGTAATCAACCTATAGTCGGCAGTTAGGTGCGGACTTTTGAGTCTACACAAGTAAGTTTGTCAGCCATCAGTGAATGAAATATGCTGACATAACACCCCCTAGGGGTAATTTATAATCTTACAAATTATAACTCTTTACAGCCCGTTGAGAGATGACTTCGACAGCTTCTCAAGACCTCCTCTGCAGGGGCGGCTGTGCAGGCGATGAGCTGTCTTTCTAAGTTACGTACAAACTCTTTAAACTTAGCTGGTAACGCCATTTCTCAACACCGTCCCTTAATATAAAGGAGAGTAGGATAAAGCAGTGCCAGCGAGGTAAAGGTGTATATAAGCTGACTAGCTACTGGGGCTAGTGCCTTGTGATAGCAAGGGCAGTAATACACTAAAGAGAGAGCTTAAGAAATGAACATCAACACTACACACACCTCCAATTCAATCTAAACTCCCAAGTCCTTGATCAACCAAATTTGGAGCGGTATTAAATTATTAGCGATTCGTGTTGCCTCGATGTAGTTATAACACGTTTATCACATAGTTAATTTTGCAGGTATCCCAATCAGAGAGAGAACCCAGGTGATAACATCTGTGCTGGCAGGCGCTCATCTTGCCTGGTAAACAATGATTAATAAACTTTTCTCCTTATTCGTAAACACCCGCTACACGAGTTCTGACTAGTCTTAATAATGATGCAAAGATAAAAAACGAACTCGCAAGTAGAAGCACGCGACCCCCCCCCCCCCACACACACACGCCCGCAGTAACATCAAGGTGTAAACAACGCAAAAACGGAATGCAGAAACGACAAAAAAACATTTCTTCATAAAAGGGGTCAAACAACTATACTGGTCTGAAAGACGCAGTGTATACTACAACTACTGATTAAATAACAAAAAAGGCACAATACCGTGACTGGAACGATACACAAATAACCCGGGTTATTTGTGTACTACTGATTAAATTTTGCCGCCGAAGGTGCTAGTTTATTGTGTGCCCCACATTCATCTTGTAGATGGTAGATCAAGAGCATATGCATACACAAAAGGTCTAGGCATCTATAGAGTTAACGGGAGTATATACGTATTTATATCTGCAATTTGTCTTATCTGTTACAAGTAAATTTACGAGATTTGTTGAATGTGTTTAAATGTTATTTTCATTAATAAAACATTTTGACGAAGAATAAAGTCATAATAACGTGGCCGGAACAACTGACCAAACACCCGCACCTACCAGACAAACCCTATGATGAAATTTCCTAAATGTGAGTGTTACACTTACACCCTGCGATGTGATCAAAAACTTTTCTGTTATTCTGGAGTTTTCATATTTCCGCAACTGTGCTTCTTAGCATCGCAGTTACGTACATTTTGCTTTCTCAGTCTTTTTGAGAGTACATCTTTTGGATTGTATTGTGTCAGTTTCTAGTGTTCTCTTGTCTCATTTTTTATCTCCTTACTAATTCCTTATTTGGTTTATTTCTGCCTGACTCACATTTGCAGGTTCTGGTATTGTATTATATCCTATTTGGGTATAACAAGCACTCGGCAAACTAGCATGTCATTCCCTTACACTCTCTTGCTCCCGCTTGACTCTGTTTTGTTATGTTCCTAAAACCAGACTGGTCATCCAAACTGCTGTACGTGTGGAGACATCTCTGTGAGGCTGGTGGTGCTGTTATCTTGGTTGTTTACCGTCCTGCAGTGTAAGTCTAAGGGAAAGACTTGTTTATATGAATGCCCACTTCTATTTCAATAATGTAAAAAACGACTCATTCTGGTCTGAGACTGGGAGTGAGTTTCATAATCCACGCGTGCGTGTGAGAGTAATTCTCCCGTCCACAACCCCAGCATGACCAATCAACTTGGCAAGGCTGGAAAAAGTCGAGAGGTGTACCACGGTACCGCGCTTGCAAGTCAAAATTATTACTACGTATTATTGTATATTTATATACAACTCTTGCAGCTAGGTTGATACTTTACAAGCATGATCTACGATGACAAGACTGTATTATACCACTGTTTTGACTAGAGGCCTAGAATGAGCGGGCACAGATAGAAGCTGAACACCTGTATTACACACGTAAAGACGTTAACATTCGTCTCTTCATATATAGAGAAGTTTAACAACTTGATCAACACAAAACAAGCTGACCCCAGTCCATAACACTGAGAACACTTAAGTCAAAAGTAAAGAGGCGGCCGAAGACCTGGAGCTTAATTTTACAACAGGAAACACTTGTCCTGTTTCCTGACGAATACAATACCCCCCTCCACCACACTGACGCGTTTGCGAGCCAAGCACGTCACGTCTGTACCAGCGAATAAACTAATGTTATTTTCTTCAGCTCTTAAATAAGAAAAAAACGATAACGTAAGCATTGCATGCTTTTTATAAAAATTCACAAAAATCTGACTTAAATATGTACATAAACCTGTCTGCACATGAAACTTTCCACTGTATTTGTAAACTCACCTTTAAGCTTATAAAATAACAAACACAAGTAATAACTATACATCTCATATTATAATACCTCATATATATATATATATATATATATATATATATATATATATATATATATATATATATATATATATATTATATTATATTTGGAATAGGTAAAACTTACTATTTTGGCTTAAATAGCAACACTCTTCTTGCCGATTAAGACAAGAGAAAATCTGTGTATGCAACAATTTCGCAAAAATCATTCCGAACCTAACGAAAAAAAATATATTTTATTATAAAATTATTGTAAACTTGTCTAAAATATATTTAGTTGTATTAGGCTAAATTAAATTGCGCTTGTTTTAATAAGGTTAGGTAAGTTTTCTAATGATCTTTTGATACAAAATTATTAATATTTACATTAACAAATACAAAAATAAATCTTAAAACGCATAAGAGAAATTTTTATAAAGGACTTAATTTTAAACGAGTTCTTGGTGACTGACCAATTTTACCTATTCGGCACGACATATATATATATATATATATATATATATATATATATATATATATATATATATATATATATATATATATATATATGGGTGTGAGGATTGGGTGGTAAATGCAGCAGCGAGGAGGCGGTTGGAGGCAGTGGAGATGTCCTGTCTAAGGGCAATGTGTGGTGTAAATACTATGCAGAAAATTCGGAGTGTGGAAATTAGGAGGTGTGGAGTTAATAAAAGTATTAGTCAGAGGGCTGAAGAGGGGTTGTTGAGGTGGTTTGGTCATTTAGAAAGAATGGATCAAAGTAGAATGACATGGAGAGCATTTAAATCTGTAGGAGAAGGAAGGCGGGGTAGGGGTCGTCCTCGAAAAGGTTGGAGGGAGGGGGTAAAGGAGGTTTTGTGGGCGAGGGGCTTGGACTTCCAGCAAGCGTGCGTGAGCGTGTTAGTGAATGGAGATGAATGGTATTTGGGACCTGACGAGCTGTTGGAGTGTGAGCAGAGTAATAGTCGGACTTGAGTCCTGGAAATGGGAAGTACAATGCCTGCACTCTAAAGGAGGGGTTTGAGATATTGGCAGTTTGGAGGGATATGTTGTGTATCTTCATACGTATATACTTCTAAACTGTTGTGTTCTGAGCACCTCTGCAAAAACAGTGATTATGTGTGAGTGAGGTGAAAGTGTTGAATGATGATGAAAGTATTTTCTTTTTGGGGATTTTCTTTCTTTTTGGGTCACCCTGCCTCGGTGGGAGACGGCCGACTTGTTAAAAAGAAAAAATTATATGTATATATATATATATATATATATATATAGATATATATATATATATATATAAAATGTCGTGCCGAATATGTAAAACTGGTCAATTAGCAAGAACTCATTTAAAATTAAGTCCTTTCTAAAAAATTCTCTTATACGTTTAAAGATATATTTTTTTCATTAATGTTAATGTAAAAATTTTTAATTTTGCACTAAAAGAATCTTAGAAAACTTACCTAACCTTATTATAACAAGCTCAATTTATTTTAGCCTAATCCTACTAAATATATTTTAAATACGTTTACAATAATTTAATACTAAACAAACACAATGAAATATATTTTTTTTGTTAGGTTCAGAATGATTTTGGCGAAATTATTGCATACACAAATTTTCGCTTGTCCTATTTGGCAAGATGAGCGTTGCTATTTAAGCCAAGATGGCAAGTTCTGCCTATTCGGCACTATATATATATATATATATATATATATATATATATATATATATATATATATATATATACATACACACACACATTCATATAAGAAACGAAAGTAAAATTGTTTTAGTGAAGTTTTATTTGTAGCAACATTCGCGATGTTACTTCCACTCCACATTATAGTTAACATCACGGTAAACATGACATAAAACCACATCCAAACTCGTGGAAAGAACCTTTCCACAAGTCTTAAGTTCTCTAGCAACTTGCTTAAAACTTGTCTCCTCAAAATTCTAGGCAACTTTTCTAGTGAAGGTTAGCATGCGGTGCTGGTAACTTTTCAAATGAAGAGGTTAACTCCGGCTACAACTGGCCAGAACTGAGCATGCGGCTCTGGCACAAACACTTGCACATCCGCTTCCTTACATGACTTTCACATCCCAACACCCAATAGTAATACTCGAACAAAGTCGCCGCCGCCGCCGCCGCCGCCAAGCTGGCAGCGGCGGCGACTAGGGGTCAAGTGCAAGGACGTTCCTGCCTTTACTGGATTCACACGTTAGACGCACAAGTAACACGAGGTAAACAAGTAACACTACCTAAACAAGTAACACGGGGTACCTAAGTAACGAAAGGTGTACACATAACATGATAAAAGGAAATTACGAAGATATACGAGTGACATGTTTAAATAACTGCACAAAATCCAGGGTGTGTGAATATTATATAAAAATAACATGGAACTGTAGAACAATGGAAGTAAGAAAAATGTAGTAGAAGAGTAGGAAAGGTGGCAGAAGAACAAGGACAGGTGAAAGAGTCAACAGGAGGAAGGATGAAGAAAGGTACAGAGAAGAGCAAGGAGAAACCACGGCCGTCAGCGCAAGTAAAAAAAAAAATAAAACAAAAGCTCTAAACAACGACGGGCAAAAACAAGATGACAGCAAAACAAAGTCCACAGGCAACAGCAAAAAAGACTAAGAAGCAACAAAATCAAGACAACGAAGGGTGAAGGAAAGCGAAGGTGGTGCTGTACGGAGTTGTGAAATAAATCCACAGTATAATAATGTTTTAACGAGGAAACATTTCGGCACTCAGGTTTCTTCAGCTATTTAAGACCCAAGAAGCCATCCGTCAATATATCTTAATAACGCGCAGGTATCTTATTTCACATCTACTGATTTTATACCATATCTTACAGAGATGATGCGATGGGACAGCAAGATAATCAAGGTTAATAAGGAGAGCGAAGACGCTGTACGGCGGAGGAAGATGGTGAATCAGGGTAGGCGAGAACTAGGCCATTAACACCTGTCTGACGAAGTGTGGGAGGTTTACAGAGGCAGCGTCCAGGCCGGGATCACGTGTCACTAACATGTTGACACGATAAATACAAACGCCACACTGACCTTGGGCTTGGCTTACACAAACACTAGTCACCTCAAAGTCTCCCCAACTTTTCTCTCCTCGTTTCTCAAGACCAAAGTTTTTCTGGTGCATCCTACTCAGTATTCTACCTTATCTCCCACATCATTGAAATTATGCACAACAGTTTTGCTCTCCATATTACAGACTGGATGCAGATGCAAAGTATCGATGTTACAGAGATGTTTCCTGCAACGATGGCCTGCTAAAAACAGAGTGGCCTGCTCTAACTTTGATTACCCCTGGCAGTTAATCCATGTGTTCAGCAATCTTGCTTCTTAAAGCTTTCAGAAATTTTTATAAATGAGAGACGTCAATGATACTGGTCTACGGTTTAGGACGTCCCTAAATGTTATAATATCTGTCTATAGTCTTTTTGGTATTGCTTCAATGCTATCTTCGAGGAGCGGGGCTATAGCTGTGTTTTTTTAATGACAGATGACTCCCCTGTCCAGACTCCAACGCGAGAAGAATATAGAATTCCAGAAACCTGGGCCAGGAGAATTGTGCATGGCATACTATAAATGACATCTTCAAATATAGTGGCAGTCGAAAAATTAATTTGGATTGTCAAGCTTTCGTCTGTATAATGGCTTACTGAACGCAGAGTCGCCTCCTCATTGCAGCAATATCAGTACAGTACAAGTTTCATCTCCTTTAAGCAAGGCTTCTTTCAATTGCATTAATTAAAGGTTCTTTGCTCCCCCTGTCTGTCCTGGACTCTGGCGCATTCCCTTTGAGCTCAATGTGTCCCTTTTCTCTAATCAGCACTTCTGTGATTCTTCGTCTTTGCCCTTACACACACACACACACACACACACACACACACACACACGAGAACAATAACTAAAGACAATTTAATACAGAGGCGACTTTTCACTGAAGATAGAGAAAGTGGAGCGGTAATTGTAGTGTTCAGTCCCTTAGCTCTGATGGAAGGTATTCAGTCCCTTAGCCTTGACATAAGGCGTTCGGTCCCTTAGCCTTGATCTTTCGGTGTCATGGCCAGCACACGTCTGTTGTGGATCAAACTACGCGATCACACATTCCCTCTCCTCAACCGTGTCCATTCGTCCAACCCTGATTACCAGTACAATAATATTTCATGTCCAACCTTTTAAGTAAAAGACATTTGTGTGCTTATTTACATATTCTACGCACACACAAAGCATTTATACTTTCTTATACTCTCAGACCAGCACGTACATTCGGCTGTCACTGACACACAAGACTTCCACACACACAGTTTTAAGAATAAGCATGACAGTGCCCACGAGGCTAAGAAATCAACCCGCTAAGAGGCAATTTAACAGTGTCACGAGCTGAGGCTCGTTCTCTGCAACAACAAATAAGTGAATACAGATACGAGATATCTGTGTTGATCAGAGGGTCGCCAACAGCAAGAGCCTAGTTAAAAAAAAAAAATTACGCCTCCAAGCGTGACTGCCAGGATAGAAAAATCCTTCGAAACCAATGTCACTGGTAGACTCGCATAAGCATGCACACTATCACTGTAAACAGTACATTTCACGGGTTTATAATGAATTTAATACTTATCAAAGCATTTTAGATATTTCTAAGCACTGCTTCTCTTGTCTTCACAATGAAACACTGGTATATTCTTGCAACACACCGGAGCAACTTGGACATATCCTTGTCAAAAGTTGTAAAGTAGAAACACGTAAAAAATAAATACGTGACCGCAAGACAATTCTTGGATGGGGTAGAGGGATAAAGAGGAACAGGGGATGAAAAAAAAGGCGAGAAAATGGAGAATTGAGAGAGCGGAGGAGAGGGTGGAAAAGGAGGAAAATATTGTCAGATCCTACGTGTGTATCCATATTTTGCACTGTATGTTTTGCCAACAACTGTGTATGTTGAAATTTGTGGGTACATGATGTTTTATGGTAGCAAGTACACCAGTCTTACAGCTGTAACATTAACAAGACCCTCTGCTAAATAACTAATATCTTCTCTGTATCATTTGTTTTAATAAATTATGTGCAGGTTAACTAACTGGTAGGCGTTCAGAAGTGAGGATCTGGTGAAATCTTTTCCTAGTTGACTATCACATATGAGTTGCATAATGTGGGTTAACAATTGGACGAAGGATGTGGGGGTGAGTATATTTGAAGGGTATTCCGGGGGTCAACGCCCCCGCGGCTCAGTTCTTGACCAGGCCTCCCGGTGGATCAGAGCCTAATCAATTAGACTGTTCCTGCTGGCCGTACGTAATCCAACGTACGAGCCAGAGTCAGGCTGATCGGGTAATAACTTTAGATATCTGTCCAGCTCCCTCTTGAAGGTAGCCAGAGGTAAGAGGAGCTACGGCTTTTATTTTTAACTGCATTTAATAAATGATAAACAATGTTGTTAGGACTGGAAAACCTCTACAGTAATTGGGCATTGAGTCTGGTCGAGCCAATACATCATCTGCGTACCCTACGCACGTCACACCACACAGATAACCAATTCTGGAGACTATCTTCGTGACAATATTAAACATGGGCTATTATGTATACCAGGAAATGATGCTTTTGAAACAGGCCTATTGCAGAAAAACATGCCCATCAGAGTCCCCTCCCCTTCTTTCTAAGGACACTTGAACCGCCGTGAAACATGGACAACAGTATAATATTAATGCACCACAACTTACATCAACGTAATATGCATCTGAACACTACTGCAACACACATCAGAACACTATAACACCATACATCAGCACATCGGTGCAAAAGTACATACATAACAGCAACACACCATGCAACATCAATGTACCTCACACCATCAACCCCAGAACATTGCGTTGGTGAGCTGGCAGCCTTAGTGATGACTAACGAGGCTCGTGGGGACGCCACCCACGCCACACACACAATAAATCCTAACCTTTATCTCCTAAATTATTTGCTAACATAAAAAATGAGGCAGACGTGCGCTAGCAGAGTCGACCTGGCAGAGAAACTAGGGCGAGCAAGGCCACCACCTTAACCCATTATTATTATAATGGTCGAGTTAGGTTAGGTTAGGTTTATGATGGTCAGTGGAAGCGCTGACGCGTAGGAAGTCATATAGCGCCTGGGGAAAGGAGGGTTAATATTAGCTATGATGCAAGGAAAAGTGCAGCTCCAATTCCCTATATCAAGAGTCCCTGAGCGGCATCAAGGCGCCTTCCCTGCTGTAAGTTTTGTTTTAAAAGTCTAAATAAGCGTTTAGTGTGTACGTGTTCATCTTGAGATCCGTGAAATCAAGGAAAGGACAGCGGCGGCCAATGTCCTTACTGCTACAACAACACCAGCAGGGCAATACAATGACCTTTCCCGCTCCCTCTCAATACCCCCCACTACCCACACTCCACCCTATCAGTCGTACGTATGTAACAAACTATACAGGGTATCAGTCT